>NW_010135682.1:0-19551 GCF_000699245.1 Pterocles gutturalis
TAGAGTTGCAGGGGGTTGTTGTGACCAAATATTGTAAGACTTAAAACGGGCAGGGATAGGAGGTGTATCAGCTGGGATTTCTTCTGTCTGGAATATAATCAGGAGAACAGTTTCTGGTGGAATTAAAGTAAAAGATTTATCTGACAGGAGGTGAGTTCAATCTAAAGCACAGTTTGTATTTCTAGAGGAAAGCTACAAGTTCGTGGTATTTCACATTTTTTTCTAAACCCTTCATTGGACATGTTAGCTCCCATATTCTTTTATAATATTAATCTGCTGCAGTCTCCTTCACTTTGCTTTACAGATATAAAGAAAAATGGGTACCTCATTAATCAGCTTCAGTCTAGTAACCACTAAGGCAGGAATTTCACATATGATAGACTGTATCATATTAGTTTGGGAAAAAAAGACCTTAAGCTAAGTAAAACTGAAAGGCTATCAAACCACATGATGTATAACTCCTCCCAATGTGGGTAACTAAGTAGTTTTAATTGTTACTAATTACTATAAATATTTCAGTCTTGTTTTCCTTCTACATAACCAATATTTTTCAGTCTAGTAAAACTTCTATCTTTGAAAACCAAAGGGATTTCAGTCAAGGTATGTTCATGTTAACAAGTGACAGGCAGAAGTTCTGTACCAGTGACAGAAAATCAAGGTTTGGGAAGTTCTAGCTGGTAGCTGAATCTCAAAGGGCTGCACTAGCACAGTAACAGAATTAATCCATTGCTACCTGTTTATTTTGCTTAAATCAGCTGCTGGAAGAATCACTGCAGGTGCCTACGGGCAAAAAAAAAATATATTCATAATGGCCAATTTCTGAAAAACAGTCGCATCAATCACAAAGGTCACAGAAATAATTCAAAAAAAATACCTTTCTCAAAAAATTCTCTTTGTAGATATTTTTTCTTCATCTTGGATTAGATGTGGTTGTCATGGCATGGAAGCTTAAAGTATCTGCTGATAGACCAGACAAGTTACTGAAAATGAAATGTTTAAATTAACAGCTTTTACTAATGTAGGATCTTGCAGCAAGATCATCCAATGCAGCTGGAATCTGGTGGACTTGCATGGATTCTTCAAGGGCACCAGGAAAGTAACAGTGTTGTAGAAATGATGCAATTATGTTTTCCCAGCAAGACTACCAAGCCCAAATTTATTTCCAGATGAGTACTGGCATCAGCTAGAGAAAACAACGATTCTTAATGATATTTTGCACTCATCTGTGTCTCTCTGACAGGACATCTCCAAGCAAACGTTAGTGTTCCCGGCCACCCTCTGAAGTAGGTAAAGATCAGCCCAAATCTCCAGACAGAGAAAATAAGGCACAGAGATGGGATGACTTACAGTGAGTGAGTAGCTAAACTAGAAGAACCAAGTAACTCCTACACCTAATCTGTCATTCCAGGCACTGGAAAATGCACCTTACTTCTTAATTAAAGACCCATGCCATGGCTTCCACCACTATGGGAAACGTGAAAGGGTAAGTGGTAAGTGGAACAGCATAGGTACTCAATAAATACTACATATTTACTTCACAGTCTATGTCCCCAGGTTCCATTCTCTAAGACCCCTATTGGCATTTCCCACACTCCTTTTGCTCTGCACTCACCGAGTCTGAATGCAAACTTATACAAAACTATTTAACTTGCTTCTCATTTCTAATCTTCTATTGAAACAATTTGCTACTTAATATCAGTGCAACTTCTTTCACTGTAAACTTTTGTCATTACAGATAAATAATACAATCATATGACAGAAAAAACCATCAATGGCAATCCAAGAGTGTAGGCCTTTCCTTTTTTTTTTTTTTTATGAGCCTCATTTTCACATTCCTATTTTCTATTTTTTCTTTTTCCATGGTGCATCTGCTAAGAATCTCATCTAGTTCTATTTTGAATATAGTACTGATTCTAGCTCTAGTCACCTGCCTTCTCAACATTTTTTCATATGTTTATTACTCTTTTACATGAAATCACATTCTCTGAAAGCCTGTTCCCAAGTTGTTCATTTTCAGGTGATTTTTTCCATGCTTCCTGCCAGTAACAGAAAATTGTCTTCCTTATGTTATGCACTGGAATATGTACTCCATGATTTAAGTTAGTTCAAGCAGAGGTCACCTCAAAATTCCCACTTTTCCAATTGGAAAAGAGACTAGAGCTGATCACACCTCCTCCATATTACTCATGTCTTTGTGATTTGGTGTCATTCTCAAACCCTCCTATTGTAAATTGCCTGCTAGAGCAATTTCTTCCTGCTGTAGCTGTGCAATCTTATGCTATCCTGTACTAAGTAATATTGATAACACTGTTCACCTGGGGAAAAATTTGAGATTTCCTATCTGGAGGAAAAGCTCTCTCAGAAACACAGACAAATTCACTTGACTGAAAAGCACTTATATAAGGTCATCTAAAACATATATCAAAGAAAGAAAAGAAAGCAGAGTCAAGTTCTTCTTTGCTATGCCACTAGTCAGACTGAATGGTTATCATGGGCTTTTCTAGCCCTTGTGAAATGGAAAGTGAATGCAATGTGCTGTAGGGAGAAGAAAAAAAAAAAAAAAAAAAGTGGGCTTTCTGTGGGCTAATGACGCGATAAATTTGGTCCAGGCATGAAAAAGTTTGCTATTTTACTTTTTCTTCTAGTTCACTGATTCTGAAAGTCACTACCAACTGAAGACTTTTGGAGACCTCCATGAACAGAGTTCCTGACAGACATGTATTACAGTGACCATCACTTGAGGTGAGAACATGAGCAAAAACAAAAGATATGAAAGCTTCCATGTGAAAGTGTCATTGATCTGTGACTTGAAACTTCAAAACATACATATCATCTTTGTACTCTGATCAACAGGCATCTTCTACAGCTCTTCCTTCCAGCAGCAACCTATCCATAGGGCAGAAGGGTAGGTTATCAGTGCAGTACCTCCCCTAAGAATAAAGGCAAATGTTAAAGATACTCTAACATTCTGTAGCATCTCGAATTTTATTATAGGAGAATTAGGAAAAGTGGCTGAACTGCTCTAGTCTGTATCCTACTGCCAAGTTTGGATGCTTCTGCAAATAGCATAAAAATTGGTCGTATTGACCATCTGGAACTAATGGAGAAGCATTGTAGAATTCCTGCAGAGCAATAAAAGGTGATTCAGCTGTAGAAGAATCTTTTCCAGCAGCATAAGCTTTTCTCAGTAATCACCCAGATTCAGATATAAACCATACACATGTAATGGACCATATCGAGTAAATTATAGTCCAGAGCTGGGCAAAGGGAAGTTGAAATGCATCCCCTTCAAGGAGGGAATGGAGCCAAAGCATTCAATATATTCAAGCAATAATATCCTTTTGATTAGTTCATAGAGACTTGTCACTCACTGACACAAGGTAGAGCTGAGAAAGCAGAACTAGTGTTTACACCAAATTGTCATTCATGTCCCTCACATTTAAATGCAAAATTAAGATAATGAGATAGCTTTGGTATCTGCTGGCTTTTAGGGCATTTACACTACCACTCAGGTGAGCCACACTATGCAAGACACAGAATAGAAAAAATAGTCAGTTAGAAGGAGAATGAACTTTTTGATTATTTGTTTGCTTTGATTTCTAATATTTATTTTAACAAATAGAGTGATAAAACATGCTGCAAGGTGACAGTGAGGTATACAAAATGTTTTACTGTTTATATACAGTAAATAATGTCTGGAATTTATCTCCACTAGACAGGAACTAATAAGTCATGCTAACTCATAATTTCAAAAGAAAAATGTCATATCAAATTAAAACAATTTTATTACTCCCTAATAGATTGCAAGGAGGAAAGAGATCACAAGGAGAAACCTTCGGCAAGCGAAGGTTAATCCTCTCAAACCTGAATGATCAAAACATGTTTAAATTAGGGTGAGACTTGTTTCCAATCTCAGGAGACCAGTGGAAGTCAAAAAAAGGAACAATGATTGTCTCCTTATCTAAAAACTATACGAATTTCCTTTTGTGCTTCTTCTAATTTTTATGTTGAAAGTATCTGTGAAAGACACTGAACAAAAATAGCTACCGAGCTACTTCCTTGGCTAAATGCACTTTACAAAGAAAGTTTGCTAGCACAGCTAGCAATGAAGTGGGGCAATTATTTGTGGAAAACATCAAATCTGACCTTTATGCTCTTCACAAATTGTCCTTGACCATCAGCTCTCTCTTTTATCTGAGCAAATGTGTGAGCTGGCATAAGGGTACTAATCATCAGAGAAAACAGTGAGGTTCTGGAACAATATTAAAGACAGAAGTACCATAGAAACCTCAAACAGCTTCTTCTAAGAAGCAGTTGATAAACACTTGAAATGGCAGTGAATTGCAACAGGTGCCCTCCACCCACAATGCATCTTCCAGTCTCACATTCTCATATGTTCACCTCTAGCATATCTCCCAGCCATGAGACATTTTTGGTCTTGCATAGAGGTCTAAATAACATATGGTTCCTGTTTAACAAGAACCACCACATTAGAATAAATTTTGTATAGAATATCAGTATTTGTAGCTGTTGTTTTCTTTAATAAATCCTTTCCATTTAAGAAGAATATTATTCCACAAATCAGTCCAAAAAGGAAAAATAAAGAAGAAATATGTCCACAGACCACCTACACTTCTTGTGGTGTACTCTGCATTTTTTCCTCATATTTCCTGAAACTAATGAAAATTATAGGGGAAAAAAACACAAAATATTTTCTAGAAGTCCAGAATGCAGATAAGAGAGAATTAGTCCCCATACTTCTACACAATTTTATTCATTCTGGAAACCTCTTTCAGATTTTTTTTTTTTGTGTGTGTGCGTGCCAGGCCCTTAAACCCTTAGTGAGTGAAAAATGCTCTTGCTTTACCAGAGTTTCCCTTACTACATAAGGATCTCAGATCCTGGCTCTGAGAGACTGCAGAATAGTTTCTCCTTTTATTTTATAATGGTCTTCTGAACTTTGACACTGCATTCACATGACAACTTCTTATTTAGGTGTTGAACTGGGAATTCCCAGTGTCTATGAAACATTATTTAATTATCATAGTCAAAGGGTGCAAATGTTAGAGGTTAATTTGATTTAACAGATTAATATATCTTTGATACAAGAGGTATCTATCTGTCTTTGATCAGTATGAATGACAATAACATCTTCCAGTATTTTGTTCTTCCTCATATGTTGATTTAAGAGATTAATGAGATGATTCTAAATTGACTTTGATATTCTGCCAAAAATCAGAGAGCCTAGAAAAAAGACAAGACATAAGCTATTAAGTGAACTAGTAAGTCAGCCAGAGGCCAGTCAAATAATCGCTTTCTGATACAGTTTTAGAAAACTTGGACAGTATTGTTTCTTTTCAGTACTTGGTGGTATCAAGTAACAGGTACATCAAAAAGAGATGCAGCTGTATCTCCAATCTTCTTCAGTAATGACTATGTTCGCTTCTGGGCTTTATTGGCTGGCTTGCTTGTATGATATTGACAAAATTGCTCATGGGTGAATGGCATTAAGCTCTTGATATTTTTTTTTTCCCAGTCCTCATAACTAACAGCCTTTCTTATTGTAAGGTCTGTTGGTTACCTGGTGGCTCCATCAAAGTGAAGAAAATTCTGCACTCTGTCACTCTTTGGTGCTTTCTTGAGTGTGTTACAACTTAAGAACTGAATTAATGGGTCAAACTCAACAATTCTGTTATTTCTGGAAACTTATGTTTGAGTAAAAGGAACAACATATTTACAAAGATTGCATATTTTGTAGGTTTTCTTTCACTTACAATAGTGAGAGAGTTTGAGGAAGCAGTTTCCACTGCCGTACTCAGAGATACAGTCTACTAGTCTCCGAGTCTAAAATTTCAAATTTGAAGACAGCTGGACAAATGTTTGAACTGTTCATCCTCTCAGTATGGCACTCACTCAAATATGAAAAATAAAAGAGGAACTGGTAAGAAATAACAGTGATAAGTTTAGAGAAACCTATAAGTCTAGAGAAATCTAGGGTTCAGATAAATAATTATGAGCTTTACTATTCAATGAAACAGTCTTTCAAGCCAGCGGCTTCATTAATAAAATGGAAGTATTGAAGGAAGGTACACTGTATGTGAAACAACCAGATAAGATAAGTGGTATTATCACCACACCTACATACTAAAATCCTTTGATGAACGTACATTTACAACATTCAAGACAGTGGAAACAGAAGATCTTTTTGAATGATTATTTACATGTGTAGACCATGGATTCTAATACTGCAGGCTTGGATGTCACAAGGACACATTTCCCACTTGTGATCAGAAGTAATCTGTTCAGATCTGCCTTGGTTCTTCTTTTACCTTCAAGCACTCAGGACTGGTCTCCAGTACAAGCAAGATAAGTAGTGAGTACCACTAGTAAGCTATGCTGCAGGGAGCCTGCAAGCCCTCATCCATGACAAGAGAGGAGGCACCTTGAGGTTTAATCCATTAGCCTGACAGCAGTAGAAAGTACTGAACACAAACCAAGCGGGCCAGCTGTCCTCATAAGGTGATCTGTAAATCAAAGATTTCAAGCTTTCTAAGTAAGTTTACTTTGTTGATAAACAAAACCAAAAGCAAACAAACAAAAAACAAAACAACAAAAACCCAAAAACCAACCCTGAGCAAACAAATGGTTAGAAAAAAACCCCAAAACTCTAACAGCTAAAAAAACCCCAGAATACACTGAAAATACTGCTGGACTGACTCATGAAGTCTTACTGGTTTCCATACCCCTAGTTTCTAAGGCTGGAGATTTTTTCACAATATGTATCACAATCTCAACTTCTCAACTTTTCAAGATGAAAAAGAGCCTTATAGGAGAAAATACCCATAAGAAATACAGTTTTGGAGTAGATTTTTTTATTTTTCCCCCTAGAGTGCAGAAAACATTCTCCCTGAAAAAAAAGTTCAGTTATATTAAATTTTCTTGTTAAAGAATTTCAAAAGAAAAAAAATATAAGCTATTTTACCATCAGCTTTGTTGTCAGCTGAAGGGTCTTGTGTGTTCTAAGCCTATGAGAAATCAGGGAGTCATAAGCTTGCTCAGGAAGGATGATGATATCAAATTACTGGAATTTTTTACCATTTTGATCCAGTTTTCTGAACAGGACATACTATAGTCTTTCACAGGTACAGCCACAGCTAATAAATTCATTCACAATACAGGGAAACTGCAGTCTTGCAACATGCACAGCTCATGCTGGTCCATTTCCAAATACTGGTTTATTCTGAACAAGTTTTTGAAGCCTGATGAAAGAGAGAAAAAAAAAGCTTATTTCCAAAGCTTTTTAAGTGAACTGGTTTATGTTGGGAAAAACCTGGCCCAGTTCTGCTTCAATGTACTGTACAATTACGGTGTCTTCTCCTCCCCCTATGACTAATATAATCAGCAACTGGATACTTTCTTGTTGCTTTTATTAGTATTATTAAACAAAATAATCCTCAGAGCTGGTATTCCAAGACTGATCTAAGAACATTAAACAGCACTTGTGACCATTAAAGTACCGATCTGGATGATATTACAGTGCTCATATTTGTTATCACTGTATGAAAGTTATTAGAGTAATAAACCCACATTGTTTTCCAAGTCATTCCATTTAATCTCAGCAAAAACAAATAACTTGTCTTGCAGAGTACTTTACATTATTAATCCGCTGTCAATGGAAAGCCAGAAAAGCCATAACAGTCATTCCTCATTTACTCCTTCATGCAGACTCATCTGAATGCTCTGCTTGGAAAACTGGCATCCAAGAAGCCCAAGCAGGCTTGGAGGATCACTCTGAAAGCAGCCAGGTGCTCAGAGCATTTGAGAGTATTCTCCTAAAAAGAGAAGACGTTTATAACTCTGCAATGAGAACTGGGATGACAGTTCAATCGTTCACTTAAGCAGTGCCAAGGATAAATAACCAGGCGGTACAACAATTTTACAAATACCATTTTTCTCAGGCAGGCAGGGAAACTGAGGCACAGCTTCTTACATGCTTGGTCTTGTATTTTCTAGCAAGTCTGAACTACAATAGGAGCTTTCTACACTCAAAAACCAAGTTCTGTGTCCAGCTCAGTGATGTGTGGGTTTGACATGATTACAAAGTAATTTTATTATTATCATATAGCTTGTTCCAAGCTGTATACTTTCTTGGGCTTCTTTAAAGCAGGGAGCAGAAGAAAGAAGACCACCTGTCCCTCCTGGAAATTCTTTTGTGCCTCAGGATAATTCATGATTATGAATCCATATGCCTGAATTGTTCTATACCATACTGTTTATAACTTGGGATTCACTGTCCAGTGCAGCTTTGATCACTTGCCTGATGGCAAACATACCTATAGTACAATGGGGAGAATAGTATCATATAAAGAGATTTAAAGCTTGCTGTATTATTAGTATCTATGTTTAATCCAGGATGGTGTTTCGGCATTAGTGTGCTTGGAAGAAAGTGTGTTTGAAAGATTCCTTACCTATTTTATGATGAAAAGAGTTTTAAAGAAAAGATTTGTTTAATTTCTGAGCCAAAGCCTGTGGGTAACTATAGCCTGATTTAAGCTGGAGAACATATTTGAACTGTACAATTTTGCACATCTTCTCATTTAAGATAACAAACTATGCCTTTCACATTGCATGGACATGTGACTCTGATTTTTCAGTCACCCATACTGTTCATTATGTAGAAGGAGAGCACGAGATTCTCTCCAAAGGCTGTGCTTGAGGAGCTTCTGAAGAAAGTGAGTTTTTGAGAAGCAGCACCCTTTCTGGGGAGAAGTGACTTGCTTTAAGGTCATGTGTCACCTCAGTAGCAGAGACAACATGGGAACATTAAGACTTTTTCCCCAGTCCCTTATTCTAACCAGTAGACCATAGTCCCAAATTTCTGCAAGTCAGTTGGTCCCTGTCTGTCACAAATCCTTTCATCCTTTATGAACTGATATCTCATTCCTACACTAATAAGCATGGTTGGCGTAGAGTTAGTAATTGAAATTTATGAGTTGTGTACCCTATTTTAACACTTTTCCAAGGACTCATTAAATCTCTTTTATGTGTATTTTTCCCTGCCTCATACTTTCATTAACTGGAAAAAAGATAATAAAGTCCCATTTACAACACCACTGCAGCCATGCAGGTCCTTGCTTGACTGATGTTCTTCTAATGAATTATATGTATTGTAAACAAGTACTGCAAACTAGCCCAAGGTCTTCTCCATTAATTTTTCATTAATGAAATGCACCACTTAGCTTGTTTGACACTTAAGTGATTCCCATAAATTTAAAATAGAGGTCACCATAAGGAAAGCATTTGAAAGTGTCATGAGGGAGCAAGCTAATGAACTACTCACCCTCCCCAAACGCTTTTAAATTCACAGGCTAGTAAGTTGTAAAATTTGAAAACCAGTAATATTTTAATTGTTAAAGTAGCTGCCAAGATTTAATGAAAAAACAAATACTCTAATAAGTGAGCTTTTGCTCAGGGGCATTTTCTTGTCTTCTGCTTTTCTCTCCTTTTACATTCTATGTCAGGAAAGTTCTTATGCCTTATTTAGCTTAGTATACCATGAAAAAAAGAATACCTATATAAGAGAGGAGCAAAGGAAAGGGTGGGGTTAACCCGTGACACCCTGTTTAGGTTGATTGCAACTGATGGTGGGTCATGTGAGGCTGTGGTAATAGACAATCTCTCTTCCATATTCCAGACAAACGAAAGCTCGGTCATCTGTTGTGAAGTTTGGCGTGTTAGAGTACAGCCAGACAACAGGCAGTCTGAAACTGCCTCTGAGGCAAGCTCTGAGCACCGAAGACTGCTTTGCTGCAAACATGCTATGCTCTCAGCAACTAGGTGCTATAGTGGCTGTGCAAAGGTCTCCCCCCAGGGGGCAGAGAGGAGTATTTCATTGGCTGTTTCCCATTTCCACTGAGGATTTGGTTTTGGCACAAAATACATACGATGGATGAAGCCAAAATGCCATGGTCCTCCTTGTGGGTTTTCTAAAAAACAAAAACAAAATAGATAGCCAGAATAGAATACAATCGTTTTGATTGAAGGGACCTACAACAGTCTTTACCCTCTTAATAAATAAATGCTTTCTAATGTCAAGTACAAACCTTCCCTGGTACAGCTTTTAACCATTCACACACATCCTGTCGCAGGATCTCAGGGAGAACAGATCAGCATCTCCCTCTCCACTTCCCCTCCTCAAGAAGCTGCAGAGAGCAATGAAGTCGCCCCTCAGACTCCTTTGCTCCAAACTAGACAAGCCCAGTGTCCTCAACTGCTCCTCGCAAGACATTTCTTCCAGCCCTTTTACCAGCTTTGTTGTCGTCTTAGTGCATTGAAGTACCTTAACATCCTTCTAAAACTGTCGGACCCAGAACTGCACACAGTACTCAAGATGAGGCTGCACCAACACTGAATATAGTGGGATAACCACCTCTTCTGACCGTCTTGTTATATTGTGTTTGATACATCCCACAATGTGTTTTGCCCATTTGGCTACAAATAAAACAAGCCAAAGGAACATAGTAAGCTTACCTCTAACGTTGTCCAACACTAAAAGTTGCTGAAAAAAGTGTGAAATTAATACTTTAGTAAGAATAACACATAAAGTAGGCATTTTTTCAGAAACTTTCCAATGTTAAATTTATAAAGTAAACAGAGATCTGTGGTGTCTTTTATATTGCCTTGCATAGCTACTGGATTTAAGAGGCACTGAATTGTTGGAAGCATTCCTTATCAAGAGTTGCAAAATCAACATCATAAACCACTTGAAAGATGATGTACTGTGGATCGTATCCTAATTTGTGTGAACAATAATGTTACTCTCAATACATCTCAATAAAGTACAGCCTACACAAAAATCCTAGACTACTTTCATTGCTTTCCTTACTATTCTCAAATTTTTCAATCCCTATACAAAACTTGTGTTTTGCATTGCTGCTGAGCATTGGTCATTTTTTCTCATCTTTCATCTCAGAGAATCCTATATTGTTGCACATTTTAACTAATGGCAGGGAGATTTAAGAATAGTGAGGATAGTTTGTAAGGTGTATCAAATACAGCATGATCTATAAATGAAGAAAAAAAGTTTAAATGAGCTCTTATCCAACTCTGATTCAGTTCATATGGTTTACTTCGGATTTGTTAGCAAGAACTGCCATTCAAACATGGTTAATATATTTTCCCCTACAATTTGGTACTGCTCCCCTCTTTTTAGATATGTGAAATATTGAGTTAGGAAATCTCAGAAAACAAATCTGCTGTCACTCATACTTAAGTTTTCAAGATATCTTGTAGTCTTCAGCATATATAGCCCTATCCAAAGCAGAGATCATTAGCAACCAAAAAGGAATGTCTCAAGAAGTTTGTGCATACAAGAAGGGTCACAGGCACAAAAAGTGATGACATTGCTTTTGCCACAAGAGAAAGATAGTAAAAGTGCAGTCAGATTTCTGGGGAGGCATAAATTCCAGCTAACAGTGAAGTCTGAAATACAAGGGCAGGACAATACACAAAGAGATATAGCAGGAGCTTTTCACATTTAGTTGTCACAAATTAATCTATCTTAAGCCATTTGTAAAAAACAACTGAAATACAGTAAAATCACGGCTAATTTCAGTGGCCCACACAAAAGCAGCTCCTTGGTCATGGCTCATTTTCTTTGGAGAGGTGTCCACCAGCACAGCAATGCCATGACTGTGGCTGCTAATTAGCTCTCTTTCAGCAATCTCAGAAGGGCCTGAAATAAAGGCATCAGAAAATGAGAGATCTCCAATCAAAGCATTCCCACTTTAAACCCTTCAATGCAGGATTGAGGCTTACTGATGACATGGATGGTGGTACTATGGTCTTTGCTCATGCTGTCTTTCTTCTAGTGTTAATAAATGGAAGTGTTCATAGCCCTGAGGGGCACTTTTGTACCAGCAACGAATTCTGAAGGCTGTGCAGAGGTGGTAATGAATATTATGCCTTTCATTCTCACTGTAAGTACAGAGCAGGGTAATGGAGGCTAATCATCATTACCATCATCATCTGCTGGTAGCCCAATGCCCTGTGTGAGATGAGCAGGTAGGTCTTGGCCTTCCTGTGAGTTGAACAGGTGCCTCTATAAAAAAAAAAAAAAACAACAACAAAAAAAAAAACAGTCCACAGCCACAGACAGCACTAATTGGCTCCCTTGTTGGCACTTTTAGTAAAGAGACCAACTAATGAGCAGGAGTGAATGCTGAACTCCCTAAATACCACTGCTCACGGAGGCCTAGGTGTGAAAAACAGATATGGAGCACAGAGAAACAACTTGCCCTGCCAACCTCTGTACCGAGTCTACTCTGATTATAAACAAATTACCCTCCTCTTTAGGGCTCCCCTCATGGACATGAAAGGATTTAAAATTGTAACCACTCAATAACAAGACTGAAGGACAGGTATGTGCCTCTCATGATTGCAGCCAAGTTGCTGCATGTCAACACTATGAAAGCTTAGAAATATCGGTGTTTGTTTACAGGATGTCCCTTCGGCATTAATCTCTGCAGAGAGGAGAACTATCAGTAAGCACTCAAACAGACTGATGATTTTTCTGTCTCTTGAGGTTAGTAGGTATGGAAGTGGTGATGCTGCTGGTACGCAGAAATAAAGATGGAAAAGCTTAGTTTAAGTTGCATCTTAATGCAACTGGGGATATAAACAAGTAATACTACATATTTTAAGTACATATTCTGTCTCTACCCATTTACTTCAGAGTTTTAAAATACATCTTTCATCACTGTATGAATGTCTGTTTACATTATTCTAAATCTACTACACTTAGAAGCAACATTACCTTGGGAAAACATGCAATACAAATCACTGTATTTCCTCTCACAGCTCGCTGCACAGACTTAAGGAGAGACATCTCTTGATGAATGCCTTATATTTGTTCATTTAAAGTTAATGAGATTGGGTCTGCATACTCGCCAGAAGGCTACAGAGCGACAGGTGACTTCTGCAAATGCTATTGGCATAGAAAACCTTGCATATTAGGTGTCTAACAAAGTGCGCACAGCCAGCTGGAATTAAAGATGGCTGCCATAGGATGTAAGTCAGGCAATTTTCACACTGAGTGGTAATATCTTCAATAAGACTAACTGATAGAGTAGAAAATAACAGGCAAGTTTTTGGTACACAAGTCTTCCCCTTGGGTTGTTTGCTGTGTGTACGTTCTTCACCATTGCATCGGTAACACAGCAACTACTATGTACTAAACTGCTTCAGTGGGGTTTCACCAACTTTTGCACTCATCTCTCCAAAAATACACCAACTCAAGACATATGACAAAAGAAAACCAAACACTGTGTTTCATCTTTACCTCCCCAAAATGGGATATATATTAACAGGGGTGGGTCATGCTGGTAAGGCAGAAAAACATTTTAAAGGTCACATGTCAAAAAGCTATTTTGAAATCAGGTCTTAAGTAAGACTTAAGTAGCTGCTTTGCACAGAAGTTAATTTGCTCTATGAGAAGGAGCCTGTAGAGCTTGTATACTGTTCCAGCTGTTCCTTGTTTGTGAAGAAAGAGCTTTCAACTTCAAGGCATTTAATTCAATATCCTGCCAATTTCAAACTCACCACCACGAGAAGACATATATTCTGTATTAAAAAGAAAGGACTATACCCTATAGATTTGGGAACAATGCAGAGGAGCTGAAAGGTAGTGCATCCCCCAGCATCACCTTGAAGATAAAGAATAAGGTGTACGCTACGGAACTTCTCACACTGGGATAAGCACCCACTTGAATGTTATAGTGGATCATGCATCAAAGCAGCTGACAAGGCCTGTGAAAGTTAGAGGGATTACCCTTAGTACTTGAAAGCAATACAACTAGGCTGACTACAAAGAGAAAGAAAAGCACTGACAGAGCTGAGAGGTAAGATCTGAGTATAAACATAAAATGCTTTAGCCTACAGACTTAATTGAAACAAGCCTCTCCCTCAGTAAGTTACAAAAGGCAGCCAACAATAAGCACTTTACTGGAAGGAGAGCCAGCGTATACATTTTAATGAAATTCAATTCATTCTGTAATTGGGTCACATCAGTAAAAATGCATGCAAATTTATGGGCTTACAATGAGTTTAGCAGTTGTGAGTGCCTAATAAATCATTCATGAAAAACAATGTCTTTGTGTTCTCACCCCAAACCCCTGTCCTGTCATTACCCAACCCTACAAATGCCCTACTGAGGTCTGATATCAAGTATGCACAGAAAGCAGGATGTAACTCAAGACTTCTTTTCCTTTGAGTTGCCTCCATTGATGGATGGGAGGAGGCGAAGGCACAAACTCTTAATTAAAAAGTTAATAAAATGAGTACTTGAGAAATTAGTGCTTTTGTGGGTTGATGGCACTCAGTAGAAAACTCCACTGGAAAGGGATGATATGGGGTCTGATTCCAGTAACTCAGCACTGTAAAAAGATGCCCCAGTCCCACCACCATTTCACAAAGAGGAAGAAATCACTCAAAGCGCTTTCAAAAGGATTATTTTTTAACAATCAGACAGGAAGCCATTTTCTCTACAGACTTTGGAATGTTGGTCTCAATGAAGCAGAAAGTGTTTTCTAGGATGACTGAATTACAAAAAATGTTTTGAGTTAATTTAACAGGATTAAAAGCACTTAATGTGGAAGTGTCCTGCTCTGCCACACTTGCAAATATAAACTGAAATCCGTGTTTGAATTTATTCCACTAGAGACTGCTACTTCTTGGAAGGTTCCAGTGTTTTCATTAGCACTCTGCTTTGCTATCAGTCTAACCATTTCTAACAAGTGCACAAAGCTTGCATCAAGCAGCTGAGTAAGGATGACATTCCCAGCTGAGGAACTTGGAGAAGTATGCATGGTACTCTGAGTGAGGGTGACCTTGGCCAGCTTCCTCTCTGCACACCTTCAACATATGCCAGGGATGTTAGAGCAAATCAAGTTCCCGCATGGACACTGTGCAGGTGCCCTTTACCCACATGACTATTCTCATTCTCAAATTAATAACTGCATTTTCCCTAGAGGGTCGAGCACTGAAGGAGGATCAAGACCTGGATTCTACCCTTGGCTATGCCACTGTCTTCCTAAATGTCAAATCACTCCAGTGACACCTGGTCCATGCCTGTACAAAAGCCATAATGACGCTGACTTCCTTTCCAAAACTGCTCCAGAAGCTACTCATGAAATGCACTTTAAGACATAAATATTACCATGCTTGAAGGGAACAATTTACATACAGAGTCAAGCCAGAAGTTTTCAGTGGTAATTTCAATTAAAGCACTATTAATGATGGTATAAATGCTCCCCATTCAGGGATTGTACTACTTTTGACACTGTCAGTTAATATCAGGCAACTTAGGTGTATAAACACTCAAAGTGGTAGCATAATGAATGACAGGAAGTTTTCAGATTCATTTAAGTATACTGATAGATATACATAGCCTTATTCTTTGAACAGCAAATCTAGCTCTAATGTTGATGCATGTGCATGCATAGTCATTCCTATGCCTCCAAGTCTGCTTCAGTGAGTTTTCCTGAGGATTTGCAGAATATTCTGAACATGGCGAGGGGCGAAGACAGAGATTGTATTTCCAGAATTAGAAGTATCCTTCCAATACATTATTTGTAATATACCCAGAAATAAACTCTTACAATTATAATGTGCTTGCTCATGCCATAGTTGAAAATTACTTGCATAGTAATAAGAGTACATGGCAAAATACATAGCAGTTGTCAAGAACTTTCTCTTAAAATGTATGCCTGTGTCTGTGTAGTTTTGGTAACATTTCTCCTGTGACCTTTCAATAAATATCCATGAAGGCGGTCTCAGGAAGGACCCTGAAATCAATCTCACTGTATTTAAATGTTAAAAAGAAGGAGTCTAAGCCTCATTTTTATGAATTTAGCCCAGCTAACTCTCCTTGCTGCCAAGAGTCACCTATTATCTCTAAATTAGGCATTCAAGATGAACCTATGCAAAGTAAAGGCAAAACAATTCAAATGCATGTTGATAAAGACAAGTTGCTAAAGAAGGGAAGCTTAAAGAGTGGTAGTATTTAATGTCTGTTTAGAGGACAGTCAAGATCTAAGATGAAGACACAGGTGAATGGACATAAGAAAAACTTTTAGATATATACAGTATGGAAACAACCCATGTAGTCTACAGCTCTGACAGTTCAATAAAGTTGTGAGTTACATTCATGTGCAAGTTTTAATATACGTATATATGCGTGTACATATATAAAAAAAACGTATTCCTTGAGCCCAAGCTGAACAATTTCAACAGGAAAGGATAAGCAGGTCCCATTTGAGAACACTTAATATTTGATGATCAGGTTAATTAGGAGGAAACTAGACCTACTGTCAGTTCTCTTCTTCAGAGCAGACAAGGAAGAATGGATTTATCTCGGGTGTCCCATAACTGAGACAATTTCCCTAAGCATGGCTCTGTTGGGTATACAGCATTCTGTTGGGTATAGCATGCATATTGACCCAGCCTTCAGGGTGAATACCAACCCATGGGACACACTCTGAGAAAACCTGCTGGCTCAGAATCCCGAGATGACAAAGGGCATCTTGTATCATCCAAGATATGACATCATCTGGATTATTCTGTGTGAACTTGCATCACTGTATTTATTTCATTTTTTGTAAACCTCATCATCTCATGCTGGGAACAGATTGATTCCACTAATTGGCAGGTAGTAGCCAATTAACTTCAGAAAGTTATAAAGGCTGGTAAAAAAAGACAGAATTACATTTCAGAGGAAACAATGCAAATTCATTACACACATTCCCACTGGAAAAGGCCAGAAAGTTCAAAGGCTTACAGTGTTATTTCAAATTAATACAAATTTGGTAGCCCATGCAGAGTATACACTGCTAGGCAGTTTGAACTAAACAAGTCATTTAACTTTCTGTTTTTATTGAGCTTTCTAATTTATTTTTTTCTATATTCACACATGCGCCCATCCAGCTACCCAACATGGCTGGTCTGAGAAACATCAAAATTTAACATGAAAAACTGAATCTCAACTACTTGCTTTGTAAAGAAAAAAAATCTCCTGGGGATTCCCTATAAAATTTCCAAGGCTGACTCAAGAGAAACTAAGTCCCCTAATATTGTTAGGGTCCATACAACATATTTTGAGAGACACTTACATCGGCTGTGGGGGGAAAAAAGAGCTTAATCACAATTGCTGTTCCTTTGGGAGTTTCACCTCAGGAGGCTGAGGTTAAGAAAATGAAATACTACAGACCTGAAAGGGGCATGGAGAGCCAGATCCCCAATAATTTTTATTACTACCATTACTTGGACTTCAGAAGAGCCAGGTCCTTCCAGCTGCAGTCATTCTTCTTAAAGCAAGATGAGTCCTGCTGCTGTATCTACAAAACATTTGCTGAAGTGGATGGCCGAGGACTTGTAGCATCCTTCCGTACTGCTAATGTGCAATGAGTTCTGTGATGCATTACTCTGCATTTATTCCTCAATCTGTACAGTATGAACCTCACTAAATCACAGTAACACTTTGTCATCCCAAACTTGCAGTGTAAATAAATATTTACATAGCTTATTTACTTTGTTATGAAATGCATGATTATAATACATATTTTCCACTGCTCCAGCAGAGTGACATCCAAGTAGGGCCTTGGGGTTGCACTCCTATCTCTGACTTGCCATGTCACTGGGGACTAGTCATTTAACCTTTCTGAGACTGTGTTTAACGTAAATGTAAAATGAACTGATATTATAAACTTGCCTAAAATGTTTCCATCCCAGGTGTGTTGTCAGGTTTAATTAATTAGTGTCTGTGAAGCACTTTAAGGTCTCCAGGCGAAAGACAGCTTATACTGAGGTACTATGATTGCTTATTGTGTTTATTAATACCTCACAGCACCAGAAACCCATTTAAAAATATTTTCCACATATTTTAGAACCTTAATATGCAGAATTATCAGAGGAAATCTATGAATGCAAGGCTAATTCACACACTTCCTTTCAGACCTCTGTCTCAGCTCTCAAGACCTCCTTCTACTCATGGGCTCCTCGGATGGATCTCCGGGATCCTGTGTGCACCTATAAAACCCTGGTACTTGAGTCTGAGTGGAGTCAAGGGGCTGCCTATGGCCAGATCTCAAGGCATTCTCACAGGAAACTGTCTAGATCACCTAGGAAGGTGGTAACCCCCAGGGCTTTTATGCTATTTAAAGGTACCTTTTCCAGAAAGACAGATACTTTGAATTCACAGACTTGCATGTCAAGGCATGGAGATGGATTGCTGCAGCACGTACCACTCAGATGTTCCAAGGGATTAAAAAAAAAAAAAAAGTTACTGCTAGAGAAAACAATTTTTCATGGACTTCTTTGTTTAACTAATGCATTCACTGGTCTTAAAAATGTAATTTTTCACCAAGAAGGCAGTCAAGCAGTGCAATTGATTGCCCAGAAATGTCCTTCAGTATCTTTCCATGGCACTTCTTAATACCAGATTGGAAAAAACCCTGAGTAACCTGCTCTGACTTTTTGCCCAAGCTTTATGTGTATCTCTCCATGCTTAGACATTCCCTTATGCCATTCTTGGTAATTTTCTATCATCTGCCTCACTGGAGACCTGAAACCTCCCCAGTATGCTAATCATTCAGTCACTGTAGTTAACATGACTTTTTGGCTCTGGACTGGCAGGGATGTTCTCGACCCCCACCAGAGGACAATTACACATCCTTACAGAAAAACTCCACAGTACATTTTTATAAACAACTACACAAAATCTACCAGAATTTATGAGGTGCATAGGTTTCCCCAAATCATCTCAGCCCTATCATACTGTCTTTGGATAGCAGATACACAAAACTTCCATTATTGAGCTTTCTGTTCCCTAATTTGTTCTATGGACCATATAATTTTACTCAGTGCAGTAAACAAACTTAGAAGAACAGAGAATATTAAAGCACATAAAATTAGGTCATAAACTATGCAGCACCACAATGGCAAGTTGCAGTTCTGTTCACTGAAGAATCAGAGATTTAAACATGTAATAATTCTGTTATGCAGCATATATTGATTTAAAAAAAATGCTTTGCGCAGACCAATTGTCTGCAGTCATTAAATATTCACCAGACACCTGTAGATATATTCTAGAACTACAGAAAATGTTGGAGAGTTTAAGAATTTTTACAAAAACCATAATACACGATAGTTTTTGTTTAAACAATGTTATTAAGACAGTGCAACCATTTAAGAAAAAGACAACAGAACCCAAGAAGAAAAAAACTAATTTGAAATTTTAGTTGTTGCTACTAAGCAAAAAAGTTTTATGTCACAAATATGGAGTCATATAGCATCTCAATTATTTCATTCTTTTATTTTGGAGTAAATGAGAATTCAAATGTGAACATGTGTCTATTCCAGAATAATCAGGTCAGGGCAGACTTGGAAAAAATGAAAAGCCACTTGGAACTGCCTATCACCACTGCATGTATTTTACCTTAAATTGTTATGACTTTGCTCCAACAAATTAATGAGTATTTTAGCTATTAGCTTCAGCAG
>NW_010135682.1:19582-79817 GCF_000699245.1 Pterocles gutturalis
ACAAACTTGTTATTTTCAATGATATAGGTTTATCATTGATATGATTATCATATGATTAGATTAAAAGATCCCCAAAATTATCTATGATTAGTAAATTATTAATATGACAAACAGTTTCAAAATGTTTTAGGAAAGCTAAAACTACTGGGTTTTCATCTGGTATTTTGATAAAATTTCAATGATAACATTTATTTTCTTTTTGTTTTCTTCAAAACTTCAAATAAAATGAACGTTTGCTATGTTAAAAGGACTATGTACCTGCAGCCATTTAATAAACATTAACAGCAATTCAGGCCCTGCAGATTACATATGTGTATGTATATGCACAAATGTACTGTCCAACGGACACAGCCACAAGCTGACATGCACGGGTGTACCAGTCCCTAAGCCATGCAAGAACACAGGAATCCTGATCTGCAATTCCTATCCCAAGCACAAACAAAACTATTCCTGGTGAATCATTAGACACCTTTGGAAGGTTACTGATTTAAATATCACCCAATTTTCCATTAATATGGGTTTATTTATGTGACCACTTCCTTTGCAATATATAAAACTCATCTGGATAAAACACTAGCAAACATACAGTAAATGACTGTACAGCATTAGCACTGAGTGACCTATGAACACAACATTTTTTGGGGATGGAACTAATTCTCAAAATGCAATCAAACTTCAGAGCTGACAGAAATGTTACAGTAGCTCCTGCAGAAGGGGAAAAGTCGTATTCTGTTAGGTTTAAGGTTTTGAGTGGATTTTTCCTTTGTTTTCAAGAAATCTGTAAAATGGAAGGGTTTTCCCTTTCATTGGATATCAGCCTGGCCTCCTGTGACCATACAAACTCCTGTTCTGTACTGCAACAGTGTTTCGCATCCCAGGAAGCATTAAAGACCTCATTTCCTGTATCAAATTAGGATTCCTCTGTTACAGTCTGGGCTCCTGCTCCTTAGGCTAAATTGCTTGATTCCCATGCTTCAATTGCAAAAAGAAAGCTGTCTCAAAAATCAAGATGAGAATCTACATTTACAGAAAAGATACTTTGCTGTACAAGTGGGTAGCCTGAATCAGCTAACATTCCTTAAGTGCTCTGAGATGTTCAAATGAAAGTTGCCAGCACTAATACTAAATATGAGCTGCAGTATCATTAATACCATCTAATGAAGACTGGTGTTTTAAGGAACAGGTTTTGCCATTTTTACATTTAAGCTACCACTGGGACTGTCTAAGAGAAACAAAGCTAAGGGCATATGAGCCTCAGAGCTAGCTAGTGTACACAGCGTAACAAATGACTCAAAGAATTACTAGAAAATAATTCTACTGAGAGGTTTCAGTGACATCTTTAACCATACAGAACTCCACCTACACACAGCTTCTAAACACTTACAACAACCCAAGCAGGAAATTAATGCTATGCAAATCTCTGCAGAATATTTATTTTGCTGGAAATTATTATATTGGAATAAGGAATTCTAACTTTGTAATGTGAACACATGAAAATAAAAGCATTAATAATTCACACAAATAAAATGAGAAAATTAATATAGACTGTATGCTACAGTTCCAAGAGCATATAACCTGATCCTCTGCTCCACAGACATGGAACCTGCTGCTTTTGCAGCTACGCAAAATGACCAAAGGTTGTATCTTTTCAAGCTATGAAAATTTTCTTGACAATGCAGGACTTGGATGTAGGTCTTCATCAGTCCAAACCCGTTCGATTCATTTTGTGTATAATAATGTATAAGAACAAGCCACTACCATTCCTCCTGGTCCTCCCTTTGTCCTGCTACTTAGCGGTTTATTTGAAAAGCCTGACCCCAAACCTAACATTTTACAAGAAATGAAGATTCACAATATTACCAAAGCTTGAAGTTTTACCACAGCCTCCAGTAGTATTTCTCATTAAGCTGAAGCATCTGGAAAGCATCTAATTACACAAGAATTTTCAAGTTTAAGAGGACAAAAAAAACCTAAAAAGATAAGTTTCTATTCTTGATAGAGGAAAAAAAATAAATACCCCTCATGCACCTAAAAACAAGAAAAATGCACATAAAAGCACTTTCTTTTCCCTTGAACAACAGAAAGCTAAGAACAGTCCTTAGTCCTAGTGCCAATTCTGAACGTCTTATACCCCAGTCTACCGCAGTGAGGCAAGCAGCTTAGACAATTGCCTTGGACCCCATGGTAACTTCATTAGACGGTGCTGCAAATCATTAGTGGATACATGGAAGGAACAGGCACCCACAACAGAGGATTTTATCAGCATGTTGACTGCCTTCTCATGGCCCTGCAAGGGTTAGAAGCAATGCTCTGGAAAAACATTTTCTCCTACATTTATTGTTTTGACCACTGGGCAGATTCAGAACAAAATTACTAATGTTGCCATAATAACACAGCCTTTTGCTAAACTATCTGTGGCTCAAGTCCCTGCAGTAGTAGCTGTGTTTTAAGGAACTGACTCCTATGGTAAGCTGTGCAATGAGTCTGCATGCAAGGCCAAACTTCCCTTGCGATGGCTCTGTATTCCCATGTGGAGTCAGCAACGTGCAAGGGGAAAAGCACTGAATCAGTGATCCAGGAGTACCAGATCTGAAGCTGGTCACATCTTCTGTAGCTTTCCACCACTCACAACTCACTGATCACCCACTGCTGTCACATCCATATGTTATTTTCAAGACATTTACCTTTGCTCCATTGGAACTTCATTTCTCAGGGCACCAGCAATGCTCAGGAGCGACTCAGGTGGCACATTCAGCATTGAGCTGTTGTTGTCTTAAATGGATGATGACTAAAACATGTCTGGCTCTTTTACAGCATATCCCCTCAGCTGGAAAGGATACCAACTTTTCCAACAGCAAGAACTAAGGAGAGAGAACATAGCTGTAGGGGGAACAGACCTGTCCCTCCATTTTGAATCTGCAAATGCTGGTCAACGCTGCTACAATGAGCAGTGCTCCATCATACCTGGCTGCCACCTATCTGCTCTAAACACTGCATAGCAATATTGTAATGAATCTTCCTCAGCACTCGGTAAAAAGTTTTCCAATAATTTTTTAACAGTAGATCACTAAATTTTTTCCAGTAGACAGATCTATACCTCCACAAAGGATTACTATTAACAGCAGGTTTCCTTTTCTAGAATTGGGTTTGCCATCCAAATGGCAGTGTTGCTTAAACTTGCTTTAGTACCCTCTGTTTTTCCCCTTGTCCTTGAATCATCCTCCAGGTAATGGTGCTAAAAACATTTAGGTAATCAGGTTGCAAACCAGAGCAGGAATCTGGTCCAGATGATAGATAACCCAGTTGGAAATAATCACTTTACTATCATTAGTGCTAGACTTTCACAAGTGTACCAGTTTCCCAACCCAATTCACGGAATGGCTGCACAAACATACAGAGTTTCAGCACGGGGCCAGGAAAGCACAGCAGAGTAACAACTATTTCAGGCAGAAAGGTGGATGAAAAGCAGTTCATTAGATTGCCCTTTTGCTTGAAAGGTTGCAGTCTGGAAGCCACAGCACACACATGAATACAATGCCTTCTAACACAGCATGTTCAAAATCTTGTGGAAAAAACATCCAGTTGAACTTGCTGACATTCATGTTGTATACATCCATTAAACTGAAGCTTGAAACAACAGAGAAAACAATATACATGATTTAAACACTTATTGTTATTCACTATGTGCTCCCTGTCTAGTAAGAGAAAATAAAAAAGCAGGGGGGAGGGGGAGAAAGAAAGAAAAGGAACAATCTCTCTAACTTTTGTTCTGTTTTGTTTACAGGGGATTAAAATTATTTTACCATGTTCACATAGCTGGGAATTGCAACTCAGGGAACTATGCTTTCTGCAGTGCACTAAGACATTAATGTGTTCTTAACAATTTAATACCAGTATTGTGGGCCCTCTGTAAATACAGGGAATTAAAGTCCTTTCTGCTGTGTTGCTGCATGCTGAGTGAGTCTCCAATTAGTTGAGCTGTTAATTTTTTGGTTTTCTATATCTTGCCTCTGTTAAATTGATTTGTTCAATCATGCTGAACGGTCACCTGCTGCCTGTGCTCGCCTTGGATGGTGATCTCTTTGTCACACTTTGTTCACAGCACTTCTAACAAAGGGGTATATTTCCCTTTGTGGTATTTTTACTTGCTTCTAGAAATACATACGAAATTGTTGGATGAGCAGTTTCCAGCTTTCTTCCAGGATTACTCCAGCCTTCTTGTGCAGCTCTGAGATGAAAAAGACCTTGTTGGAAAAACCCTATAAAATTGAACAGAAAAGAAACTTCCTCTGACCTAACCTGTGAATTTTAATAGACAAAGTTCTACCTGCTTTAGACATTCTCTTTCCAATAGGCTTTGGATCAGGCCATGAAAAGAGATATCTCTCTGCACTACAGTATTTGAAACAGCTCCCTCTTTAGGGGCCAGAAACATTTCAGTGTAAATACACAGAGATACATTCAATTAAAACTAGTCTAACAGGGCAATACTAACCTGAGCAAAACACTTGCAAAAAACGAGTAAAGGGCACATATTTACTTATCTTCTAAAAGCTTATAGATCTCCTTATACCATCAAAGCCTTTCACAAGATGGCCCTGTAACAAGAATGGAAAGCAATACAGGGCAATTTTCACCTCAGTTCTTGAAACTCAACCACTCACACAGATAGGTGAGCATTATTTTAGAAGAATGTGAACTACAAAAAAAAGCATCCTGCAGTGGAAGTGACCAGCCTTCACTAAAACTGTTGTATCCCTCATCAGTCATCAACATTGACAAAGTTCACCGCATTCCTATGGAAAATACTGAAACCCTATAAGCAATGTACCCGACATCATTTTAATCACTGAGGAGCTGAAGTTTGGAATAAGATTTGCTTTATAAAGGAGATATAACCATGTCTCACTATCTCACACAAACAGTTTGGTACTTAGAACTTCTACTTGTCAGGCTAAGTATTTTCTGAGTATTTAAAACCCATGGATAAGCCTATCTCTATTTGCTAAACGTGCTTACCTGCAGATTTACAGGTATTACACATAAAAATCAGCTCATACATAAGTGTGTGCTTCACTCATGCCTAGAAAGTCAGTCCTAATACAAACTAGTCCCCCACTTCTGCTGACCTCCATATTCTTTTCTTTACTTTCTTGCATCAGCTTTTTCTGTGATTCATTAATACAAACCCACCAGCTCCCTATCATAAAAATTGTTTACTGTCTATGATCAGACTTTTTCAAGGAGTTCATCCTATAATGTTATGCTGAAGTCTAACTCGGGTATAACTGTTCCATTGGTGAAGTTTCTGCTGTTCTCCTATCCCATGAGTACCCTCTGCAAGGTTTCAACTTACAAGGACTTCCACCTCACTTACCTTTCATTACCCAATGCCACAAATGCCATGTCATTCCTCGCTCTTACATAGCCTTGGACGACTTTGAAGAATTCCTTTCACTACCCAACTTGTCCACCTGCCAAATTCTCGCATTTGCTCAATAATGCATATGAAAGTGCGGGGTCTTGTGATAATGGTTTACCACATTTAATTTCTAGGGAATGTCAGCTTCCATCGAGTGATGCACAAACTGCACATTAATCAATAAATTCTGTGTCTGTAGGGGCTTGAATGTACCTACCTCATGAATACACAAGCAGCTCTGTTTCTCTCTGTTTCTCTGAGTAAGACACAAATATATTTCTTGTCAGATAGGAAGTGCTGTTATGTGTATATATTTTCTTCCTTCTTGTTCTTTTTGCATAAAGCAGATGAGATTCAGTGTTTGCCAGAGCAGACATATTTTTTCCAGTGTACAACAGCAGCCTAGAGCTGGATGATAAAAGCTTTGCCTGCCATCCATATAATGCAATTGCAGGTTGAGTGTTCTGGGTTCCTGTATTTCTGTGCTGTGCTTCACAAGCATGATGCTGAGATCACAGACAGGGTGATAAAAGTTAACAATTTATTCAGCATTTGAAAATACAGAGAATAAGCTCTCTCACTTGGTCTGCTTTCACTCAGATGTTTAAGACCAGAAAGGACTAGCAGATCCTCTTGTCTGACCTTCTGTGTAATACATGCCTTTAAATGTCATCATCACCTCTGTATTGAGCTTGGTGATTTTTTTGTCTTCTTTTTACTAAAATATATCTCCTAAAAATATGCTTTTCATTGTCCTGTCTTCACTTGGAGGCTTCAAGAAATAAGGACTCCCTGTCCATTGACAGTTGTTCCAGTGGTTAATCAATCTCACTCTTAGAAATGAGGCATCAGTTCTTGATTTGAATTTGTCTGAAAACATGCAGCTGTTAGTTTTCTTCATGCCTTGCTCTGATAGATTAAGGAGAGCTTTATTAGTCAGTAGTTTTGACTTTTGAAAGTACTGATGTCTTGTAATCATGTCTCTGCTCAGTCTATTTTTGGGTAGGCTAAACAGACCTAGCTTTTCAGGCTCTTTCAGTAATAATTTGACAGCCTTTGAACCTTATTGTGGTAAAGATTCCCCTTCCACAACGTCTAAACTAGGCAATTAATCCTTTAAAAACAGTCATCTTGTAACATGCCAATGTTACAAGACAATATGTGTCTTGCTACTTCAGTTGTACATGTACACCAAGTTAAAGCCTGTACTGCCTTATTTGCATGTGCAATTATGTCCATTCTGTGCAGACCTGAAAGAGTAGAGCTTGCAGTTTTAGGAGTACTTCTTTAGTTATAAACCCTGACAACACATTCATATCGTACTGTACATTCATTACATAAATCAAAGCTGACTGTAGGCAGAAAGTGAAGGACAAAAGAATTAACTATCTTTTCTAAGTTAAGAGTCAAAGCTAAGGACACTATAGCTTCCAGTACCCTAAGCTAGCTGCCTTTCCCAAACCCCATCTGCTCTTTCAATAAATACTTTAAATGTGCTTAGTGATACAAAATATCCTGGAACCTGAAGCATCCTTCTGGTATTTAACATTCACAGACCTGGCACAAAGGAGAGCAAAATACGGTGAAATTCTGTAAACCTTCTGCAATCATCTCCTAGTGTCCAGTGCCCCAAAGAGAGAATTTCCTAAAGGCTTAGAAAATGTTATTCCTCTTGCACTGTTCAGTCCTTACCCTCTTTTAACTGAGGTTGCCAAATTGGCCGGTATCTAATGCCATTCCTGATAGCAAACAATACATTGCTAACATCACTGCTATGGACTAAAATTCACTTCCACTGTTCATGAGCTGAC
Source organism: Pterocles gutturalis (assembly GCF_000699245.1). NCBI lineage: Eukaryota > Metazoa > Chordata > Aves > Pterocliformes > Pteroclidae > Pterocles > Pterocles gutturalis. Next base: position 26,816 of record NW_010135682.1, read on the forward strand.
AAAATGGCACAGTATTTTTACTGCTTTTCACTGGTACCTAAGGTCAATCCTTTTGCTTTGTGACCAGCAGTGTCCTTGGGGGAAGGCAGCACAGAGACGTGGTGCAGCAGATGCCGTTTCCCCAGTTGCTGCTGAGCCGGATGGCACTGCATACCTCTCCTTGTCGGAAGCAAGGCCAGGAGCTGCCATGACTGCAGAGGGGTGAGAAACAAGCAACTCCCCATCACCTGCAGAAAGCAAGCAGGAGCTAAGGACTACTGTGAGGCCACATCCTGCCTCTCTGTGAGGGGCAGAGCACAGCTCCTACCCACAACTCTCTTCCAAGCATGGTAAAAACTCCTGGCTCTCCGTAACTTCAGGGTCAACCAGAGCTTCTACCTTTCTGGGAGACCCAGCAGGTCAGAGCCAGAGTTTTGCTGATGTGGAAAGAAAGGGCTGTCTTGGCACTCATGTTTATCTACCTACCACGGAGCATTCTTGTCAGGATTATCACATTCCCATGCAATCTGATAGGTATAAATTAGATAATTTGTAAGAAGATTATTTTAAATTATTGTTTCTGTTGAAGAAATGGGGTACGTGAGGGCATTCTGCCTGTAACAGACCTTCTGACTGAAACCTCATTACTTTTGGTTCTTAGCTCTCTGAGAATGGGGAGACTCACCCCGTCCATGAGCTCTAAAACCAGCAATAAATTAATGTCTCTGCTTTCTTCCATCCTTTCTATTTTTACTGCAGCAAAGTGAATGTCCCATAATTAGATAGCACACATCTTCACTGTTTGCATGGTATATGACCTACCTGTCAGAGAATATGTTCCACTAATAATCAGCATCGAAATGTTCCTTATTGGATTTTTTTCTTACCAGAAAATAAAATTCTGAACAAAACCGGAATTTTTTTTAATTTCTTTTGTTGGTTGAAGCCAAACTCCACAGCTAAAAAAAGAGCTCAAAATATAATTCTTCTACAGACCCAAGCCAATAAAGTGATTTAGATTTGATCTGACCCGGCCCAAATAAATTCCATAATGGATAACTAACAAAAAGAGATCTGACAGCAAACCTGACCTCAGGTCTCGTCTCTGCATACCACATTTTGCTAAGCAGGCTGGGAAACACTTTTGCTTATTTGTCAATTTCTTTAATCATGGGCCTTGATCCTTGACAGAGAGTGTTCAAATGAACCCTAATGTTATACTGGAGATACATTTTTAGCTTGTGGGGCTTGAGTAGTGTCCTTTGGTAGTGTCTTTTGGTGGATTCAGAGCCCAAAGACTCGTTATATGGTAAAACCCACCATTGCTCTGTGCTGCATGTGAACAGCTGAATAGCTTGGTTTTTTCCACAGCAACCATGGCTTTTTTTTATAACTTTTTCTAACTTTGTACTATTTAGGCATGTCTAGTTTCATTGGCTTTGCATTATGCAGTACTACCATCATCAAAGGGAAGAGCTGTAAAATAAGTTTTTATCTCACTAGGTGAATTTATTGCCGTCATAAAAATACAGGCCCCCAAGATTCACTGCATCCACTGTACTGAAGACACAGAGTGCAAGCTTGGGGAATTGACTGTAGTATATACCACTGTGTCATTGTACCTACGTGAAAACTTGGCTCAGCTGACATCTGGAAACATTAATAAAGAAAATGCAACCTAAGGGGAAAGAACCAGGGATGTTTGATTTGTTGAAAGAAAAATGTACATTATTATGGAGTCAGAAAGCAAGTTATAAACTAGAGTTTGTATTTTACACAGTGAAGACTGTAGCTGGGCTTTATTAATGTTTTCATAGATTATTTACTGAAACAAAGCCCCTTACACAAACTGCATACTTATTTATCTGGTTTGGGAGTTTGCCCCTTACAGGAAACACTACCATTTGAGCAGGAATTTGCAAATGTTTCCACAGTTTGTTTTTTAAAGGTTGTTATCCTGAAAGCATCAGGAAAGACTTTTTTCTCCTCTGAATCTATGAGAGGCAGAGACAGGAATCCCAGGTTGCCTGTAGGAAATGAGCTGGAGGGCAGAATGCATCAGATGAGGAGGCAGTGGGTGGTAAAGAGCTTTAGGACCTCCAGCAAACACTCTGCCAGAGATGTTACAAGACAAGATGCTCACTTAGGAAAACAGGTTTGCAAGGAACACTATGCCCAGGTTGCTCTGTAGATAATGCGGGTAATTAGAGGGTCCAGCAGAAGACAAGACCCAACTACGCAAACTGCTGAACAATCCCAGAAACAATACCAGACCTGCAGAGACTATAGCCTAGAGAAAATATGAATGAATTTTTGGGAAATAGAAGTAAACAGGGTAAACTAGGTCTCCCCTGGTTGTACAAGATGCCAGTAGTAGACCTCACAAAAAAAAAAAAAAAAAAACAAAAAAACAAAAAAAAAAAAAAAACCACACCACCAACAAAACACCAAAGACAAATGAAGTCCACAATCTGTACAATTGTACAATGCAACACTGTCTTCTAGATCAGGAATAGTATCCTTTGGAGGATTAATCCCCAGTTTGAGGACCTCATCTAATTTAAAGGCTTACTTCTGAAAGAGTTGGCTAGACTATCTTTCTAATAAATGGAGAATTATGAACACAACATCTCCTAGTTTTTGTGTGTGTGTGTGTGTGTGTGCGTGTGTATGTGTCTTTGGCTAGGAGGAATCAAAACATAGAAGTCTCCAGGGTTTTCTAAATTCAGTGACAAGAGTCCGACCCAACATGACTAGGATAACCAATACCGGAAACCCTTTGATTCAAGTTGTGGTCAAACATGAAGCAAAACCCCAGCTGATTCCAGAATTAAAAAAGACAAAGAGGAAATGCTTTAAAGTAAAAATATTCTGCTGACAGTAATTGATATTGTGCATGCCCTCCAGAAAAAAGTTCTAATTTTTTTACAGTTTCACATAATTACATGTAATATCAACAGAAAAAAATTAAGAACCCTCATTGAAGTTCCTGGGAAACTTTCCTGGTGATTCTAATGTAAACACCGTCCTATTGTATACTCTCAAAATAAACCTACAGCTGACAGATCATACCACATGAGAACATAGCTTTTAAAAGCCTAACAGTTCCAGACATTTCTGGCATGAAAGATTGCTAAGATGGGAATGGGGAGATGGCTTTGCCATTGTTCTGAACTTGAGCCTAGCCAGAGATACAATTGTACAATACACTGTGTTGAGAACATATGAGAAAATATTTCCCATTTTTTAATATATCCTTTTACACTGTGTTGGAATCTGTATTAAGAACTGAAATCACTTTTAAAAAAATTAAACAATCTACAACCCTGGACACACATTGATTTGCTTGTTCTCAAGACACCCTTCTCCTTTTTTTCCCCCTCCTCTGAATATCCATCTTTAGAGAAGGAAGCTTTATAAGGAACATTTCTACATTATTGCGTACCTTAAAGCCACCACCTTGAAATCCTCAAATAAAACAAACAGAAATGTTCAAATAAAGACCAAGATTCATAGATTCCTTGTGTTAAGAGTCTGCCAATGTATGAAATACACAGATGGAGCCATGTCACAGATGTGAACATCTGCAGAAAGGACCTGCATATTACCCAATGAGAAGGTCCACATTATGCCTCTCCATTACTCCCTAGTTGTAAAATGTGGCATCAGCTGTCATTTGAAAATCCCATAGCCAAAGCAGGTCAGCTTTGCCTACAAGCTGCAAAAAAAAGCCTATGGGTTTCCAGAGAAAAAGGAGCTGCATGCGTTGTTCAGCACACGACTTAAGCTGAGGAGTGGGCCAGAAGCACGAGAAGAAAAAGCTCACGGGAGCTGTGACAGGTCTGAATACTTGGCAATCTCTTCCCAGAGCAGCAGTGAACTAGCGTGACTGATTTCAAGGCAGACATAAATGATAAACCACTTAAAATGCTTCAGTTTTTAAACTTATGTCTTCATAAAGCTACTTTAATTTGCTGTGAAAGTAACTACTGGAGAAGTAGCCTCATAACACCCAGAGAGAAATTCAAAGTATGTGTTGTCAGATGAGTTTTCCTTGCTACTTTGGTAATAAATCAGAGGAAGTTCACATCAATTCAGCTGCATATGCCACAAACCAGCAGGACTGAGATTACCATTGTGCTCTCACACTGCGGATCAGACATCAAATTCTGTGCTTCCCTTCCCCTGTATTTGGTCAGGACAGAGACATTTCAGGCTGGGGTTTGAAGTCTGTTTTTTTCTATAAAAACAAGTTATAATAAATACCACAGAAAATGGGAGAGGACAGAAGTCAGTAATCTGAACTTTTTAAGCATTAGTCAGTAAAAAGTAGGGAAGAACTTGGCAGCTAGGAAGGTAATACTGGAGCACCTCTCATAGGTAAGTTGTGAAGCCTTTTTCCATTAAAAATCTGATCTTCAAAGTACTGCAAGTACTGCATGCTTTCTTAAAACGCACCTGTATTAGTGCCTCAGCTTCAGCTCAGACATAGCTTTGATTCAGCTCTGCCACCTTCCTGCCAACTGTCTCCATTTGCCTGCCACTGATCTCAGTTCCTGAGTGGTTTTGGTGCTTGGATGCTAAATTCCTTTCAGAGGAAACTAAATTAACAGCTCTGCTATACATGTATTTTGGCATTTAATGGGCACGCAGGGCTGTGAATCCACCTATGGGCTAAGCCACTGCAAGATCCCACCCAGTGGTTAACTAACAGCCATCTACCACTGAAATGCTCTTGAACCCTTAAAAGATCCTGTAGCAATCTGGAGCTGTTCACATTTTGCAAAGAACCAAGTGCAATGTTTCCATATGGCACCAACTGCCAGCCCTCTACTGACTTTATTCCAACTGATCTATCAGCTACTCCTCCTTTTGAAGAAGAAACAATTTAAACCCTTGCTTGGCTTTTACCTGGTCTACATTTTGCTGCCATACCTCTTTCTAAATCTTTATTTTACTCCCCTTCTCCCCTGCTTTTTAATTCCTCTAAATTCTCTCAGCATGTTGGTACCTAGTCCACCCTCCCAGCAGAAAATTCAAAATGGTGCAATTTGACAATGCAAAGAAATATGCTTACCCATTAAATCTGCATTAATTTGATTTTCTGAGGAATTAGGGTTGTACGGCAGTATCAGAACACTGCAAACCTCCTGTTCACTGCTATCTGAGACAAATGGTGATCAATATCTGCTCACATTTGGAAAAAAGAGAAGGCATGTTGCAGAAAGATAAGAGATACAACACACTTCAAGGTGGACAAATGTGTGCCCATTTGTTGGGGGCACTGTGCTGAAACTGTACCTCCACTGGATTTTTTGTTCTCTACTTTCCCAGCTGATCCCACAGCACCATTGCCAAGAGTGGGCCATCAGCACTGTTCTGGCCTCCCCATCCTTGCGCCCCATAGAAACTTGCAAGGTGCTGCTTTACCCCACCCAAACTCCCTCTGCGTTACCTTTACCAGCTCCCAATATCAAATCAGTTAGATGGAAAAGCAAACCCTTTTTTTCTGTTCACATTTAGTCCAGGCTGGGGAGGAGGAGAGAGGATGATTGAGGTTTCTTGTACAATAAAAGCATTGTGCTCAGAAATGCAGAGAAGTGCTGTATATCAGAAAGCTGAGTGACAGCAAGGGCTTTCATGCTTCTAAAAGCAATTCTCCCAAAACCACTTAGCAACTACCTGTGTCAGAAACTACCCGCCCACTCCCCACCCTCTGAATGCCAAGCATCAAAAAGAGCCGTGAACCTGGTGTGCCATGATAAAACAGCCCCACTAGACTTCCACAATGACCTCACTCAGTGAATGCCCTGTCCCTTGCAGGAACCGGTGGGGAGAGCACTGTTAAAGGCACAGTTTATCCCTCTGCAATGGTTTGTCCTAACTGCCTTAACCAGAAGGAATAAGCAAGAGTTAGAAGCAGGTTTAAGGGAGCATGGAATGTGCTGTTGTGTGCATGTGGGGTGTTCCCCTCTTATCTGAGAGTGGCCTGCAAGCACTGAGAGTTTTCCCAAGCATGTTCAGTTGTTTTCCTTGATTTTTATTTCTTCAGCTGGGTGAATATGATGTTTTTGAACTGGAGCCCTACTAGATTTTTCAGTCAATGGAAAAGGGGCTGATGTATCTGAAAATAGAGTGAGTTGCACACGGTCCTTGAAAACATGTGAGGATGACAGATCACATCATGAGACAGATTCCACCACAAACTATAAGAGCCCATAATGGCTCTCCAAACTGCAGTTCCCACATTCCTAGGTCCCTATGACTGCAGGACAAGGTGCTATTCCCCATACAGAGGTCTGTTGGACCACAGCAAGAATGCTGACAGAGTGGTTTGCACTGGTAATCTGGAAGACAGCTATGGTAACATGAATGTGTGTCCACAACCGAGGCATAGCAGGACCCACACATCTCTGTGTATAGAATCATAGAACAGCTAGGGTTGGAAAGGACCTTAAAGATCATCAAGTTCCAACCCCCCTGCCATGGGCAGGGACACCTCCCACTAGACCAGGTTGCTCATCCAGCCTGGCCTTAAAACAAAGGCTTACTTGAGGGAACACATGGAGCTGCTCCCACTGAGAAACTCTGACCCTACTTGGGTGGACCGACAAGGATGGGATTTGAACCCACGCGTGCACGGCACAATGGATAAGAGACTGCCTTCTCCAGTTAAAGCCTGCATTGTTCATTGCATCTCCACTTAACAGAGGTACCCTAATACAGACAAGTGAGACATCATCCATGTATCTCCCAGTAACAATTGCCAGCTCCAGGAACACAGTTAAGATTCAGTCAGAATATTTTATGCATAAAATCTACTGGTTGTCAAGAGGCTGTGGCTGAAGGTACCTTAACTCCTGATTTTCATAGGTGTAGGTTTTGCTGAATCTGACATTTTAGAGGAAAGGACATACTACTAGAGAACCATAACCTTATACTAATTATTTTTTTTCAGCAACATGTAGACAGAGACAGAAATGGTAAAACAGGAGATCATAATTAGCAATAACGCCAGTCAGCTCTGTGCATTTGGTCATTATCAGTATTACTAATGATCTGGATTGCTAACAGAGAAAAGGGTTTTATACGATAGGGCTAGGCTCTCAGCACAAAAAATTTCTAACAGAGGTAGCCTACGGGTCTAGATAGCTATATGCAGCAGTGATAAGCACTTCTGAAACTGTGAAAGGAAAAAAAAAATAGAAGATATATTCGGTCCTAGTAAATACTCTAAATGATATCACACAGCAGTAGGGTTTAAGCAGGTATACAATGACATACAAACAGTTAAAAACATTTTAAAAGGTACAAAAAACTTCGGCAGATGGAGTTTCATTAACTAGATTTTAAAAAGAAGTGAAAGCAAAACAAAAAGTAAGGATGAGAAACAAAAGATCAAGCTGCTCAGACCTTTTGAAGGAACACTGAGGGTTTTGAAGTATATCCGTTCAGCACACCTTGCAGAATCCTCTCTAGGATGGGAGTGCAGAAAAGAAGAGGGATAAAATGAAATGAAGGCACTGTGGAAAGATTACCTTATAAATAAAGAAAGGGAAGAGATTTGTCATAACCAAAAGTCAGGTGCCTGGAAGCATCAGGGGGAAATGATTATACAAAAGAGAACTCTCTGATCATTTCTGAACAAGCAGAAAGGACTTTCAATTTAATAAAGACAGCAGCACCTGGAGAACATACCAAGACATTCTGCAGCCCTAGCAAGCATCTGGCAGGCAATTCCATTACATTTGAGACAGGAACCAAATACATTACAATACTAATAATGGTTGTTGCATATATTATGAGGTAAGGGGCTAACAGATGTTCACGTCACACTGAGGCATTTTGACAATGATTGAATTTCAGTAATCAAACCCCTCTACATAAAAAGCCCACACAACTTAATATCCCAGGCAGAGGATCAGTGTAAACCCAGCTTCACCAGTTTTTAAGGAAGAAGTACAGCACTTTTAAGTGGCACGTGAAGACAGAAAACAAGGCATTGAAAACAGGGTATAGAAAACAGGGCACATTTTGTGCCAAGCATGGTCATCTGAAGTCCACAGTAGGGAAGCTGTCTTACTACACTGTCTCCTCTTATTCCACCCTGCATGTTTCTCTAACCCTGACTTCAGTGAGAGCAGAGTCTACCTTAAAGGAATGAACACTAGCAGAAAAGTCCAGAGGATTTGAACTACTCAGCATGCAAAATTGTCTTCTTAAGAAATAGTTCTCACCTGTGAGTTCTAATGAATGATTACAGCATTTAAGAACAAGTTAGGAGAGACAAAGTATATTTTTAGCACCAATGTACAAGGAGTAAGATACATGACATCAATAAGCTAGATAGGAAGGCTGTACCAGAGCTGCGGCACTGCAGATGTAGTCTTTGCCTTGCCAAGCTTCCTTTGTTCTTTTTCCCCCATTGTCACTGATTCAATGGCATTATCTCTTCAACGGATGTGATTCATATTAGAAGCATATGTTTTCACCCCCTGCATGTTCTATTTGCACATGTACCATTTGTAATCAAAAGCAGTACAGCTGAAATTAGCATTCATAAACCTTAGAAGATTAAGTTAGCACTGGTTTTTGAGGCTGGAGCTGGTTAGCAATATTTTCCTATATGTACTTTGGCAATTAGAAAACATTTTTTCCCTACTCCAGAAAACAAGCAATCATCCATTTCCTCCTTCTCATGTTCAAGACCATTCTTGTGAGGGAAATAATGAAAATGCAGCAAGAAGCGTGTGGCTAGCTAGGTACTCACATGATATTGCAGCCTGTAATACTAAACAGGTTTGATGATTCTTGCAGAACTCCTTCCCAACCTTTCACCAAGTTTACTAGGTGTCCTTTAGGTAGCCTGGGGTTGCTATGGTACTTCAAAAATACATGCAATAATGATGCCTTTCTTCTCCTAATGGAAAAACCCAAGAAAAAATGAGTTTCTTTTTCTTTCCAGGAACTATGGATATTCCTCAACTCAACACAGAACAGTTTGCATGAGGACAAGCCAGTTGTGTATTTATTTGCTGGTGGACTTGTGAGCAAGCCCAAGTTTACGAACTAGAAAACTCAGTAAAATTCCAGATTTAGGCTGGGAAAAAGCAACTGAAGCTTTAGTCACTAATGTGAGCTCTCCACTTAAATTCTCTACATGAAGCTAGAAATGCTTCAAAAAGTGACAATTTCTCCCCAAGAAGTTTCCTTGCATTTCTCCATTTGCTATGACCCAGAAGTATGAGTCATCTTTAAGGTCTGACTTTACATTAAAAAAACAAATAAAAATTTTTGAAAATGTTCTAGTGAGTTTCCACTTTCATTTTTATGTACTTCTACTGGCAATTTAGTATTATTTACTATCAGTCCCCCTTGACAACTCTTAGCAGTGTTTAAGGCTTATTAAAAAAAGTTTGCTTATTATGCTAAACATGTAAGTTAACAAAAGCTGACATATAAACTAGTGCTAATGGTAATAATCACCTTGCACTGAACACAGGCACTCATTGGGAATGATCAGTCATTCCTTTTTAAACTTTTGCCATAGGAAAAAGAAATTCACTTTTACAGCGAACAAATCTTGAGAAAGTTCTCACATACTCCTCTTGCTGATATAATGACACACTCACCCTTCCCTGCTCTGAAAAAAAAAATGACCCTTGAAACAGACAACCCCCTTCCTTGTCATGTATCCAAGCATCAGTAACACAAAGGTCCCTCTCACTAGAACACCTCAGTCACACCAGCCTTGCTCCAACAGCAGACTGTATTACTCACCTTCAAGTGCCCCATCAGTACAAATTTAATGCATCTTCAGTCACAGATTTAAGTAGTTGAAGTCTTCAGAAGCTGTAAAAACCTGCTTACAGATCTAAATCTGACAGTACGTCCATGTAAATTCAAACTGATTTTTTTTTAACTGTTTCCTGACTGATGTAGAGCCAATGAAATATGCCTGACCAGTAGTCCCTCTTACCGCAAAGAAACACAAGCTTGGGAATGCCTCTATGACCTTTCATTGGGATCAGCATTTTGCTTATACAGAGTATAAGGAGTGAAGTAGAGGCTGACCTTTTTGATTGGAATTAAGTTCTCAGCTGGGTTTTCTGCTAAATGCCATTTTTAATGGTTGTGATACTGATATCAGCCTACTCATTCTCGTTCTGACTCAAGCCCCCTCTTTCATATCGGTCACTGAAAGGCTGTCATGTACCAACATTTGGTCACAGAAATGGATTCACAGAAACAACCTATAGTCTGAAGAACTTCATATTCCATTTCGGAACTAGTGGGCCCACTGGGGCATGATATATTTCACATATGTCAGATAAGTGATACGGTAGAAAGCAAAAAAAACTCAGAAAGTAATGAATCTTAGTAAAAATACAAAAGTGCCATTTCTGACAAACTTGACTGTTTTATCAAAGCTGGAAATGGGAAAGAAATGGTCTATGCCAAATTTATGAGACCACACTTCAGTTCTTACAATATTGCTCAATCAGATAATCTTACAGACTACTTTGTCTTTTCACCATGGTGACTCGATGCAAATTATGACTGGAGACATGAGTGAAAAGGAATTTTGTGATACCATTTCTTATAGAACACATCACCTGAATATATCATGATGAGTTATGTTTAGCACTTGAAGGTGTGGGTAAGCCACACACAGAAGAGCTCACCAACCTAGTGTAACAGTAAGAAAGGTAAGAAAACTGCTCCTAACAACCAGATTTCAAGGAAACATTAAGATACATCAATAGATTTGTAAGTACAACAACACAGATTAGTATATGACAACATTAAACCTGCCTATTCAGGGTTTGTGAAACCACCAGTCTTTTTCACATATCCTAAATTAACACATATTAAATATAAGCCAGTATAAAAGCAATGGAGCAAGCGTCACACTTCTGAACCTCTGGTAAAGCTCACATCAAATAGGAAATATGGGCAAGATTATGGATTTGTAGGTCTCAGTATGTTAAATTAAATATTTGGCCCTGGGACAGCTGGAGTTTATATTTTTACATTAAAAGGGTAGTTTGATGAATTTTTCTCCCTTTTACAAAGGCTTGGAGCTTCAAACCTGAATAAACTTCAAGTGGCTAACTATTAGAATCTCAATTTAGAGAAAGTCAGCATAGTAGAAGGAAGGCGGGAATGCATTTTTCTTATGCAAGTCCCTCTCCATTAAATCATTTGGGTTTCCTTTTGTTTTCACACTCTTCAAGAATGGCCTTGAAAACTCTCTCAAGTGTCTTTGAGGCAAAATGACACATTCATCTGAAATTCCTTAAATTCAAACTTGAAGAGCTGACTGCTCCTTTGGGGCTACCAGACTCATTCTGCATTTCACTGCATGAGAGGATTATTGCTATAAATACCAGCACGCATTGAAAGAAGGCAGCAGAGGGAATGGTTGAGTACAACACAATGGGAAGCAGCAGGATCCACAGAGGTGATACAGGACTTGGTGTGAGTCAGCAATTGAATAATAGAGACAACATATTATTTGAAAATAGATAAAGAAAAGGATACATGTCAGCATTCAGGTTTCATCTTTCTTATCTTTTCATGGCTGTTTCTTATTACTTGAGTTACCATGACTCCAATATAAAGTGATGCTAGAGTAGTCAAAACCAAGTTGAAGAATAGCAGGTGTTTCCTCAGAGCAAGGGGGACAAAGTATGAAAGAAAAAACAAAAATTCTGTTACTTACAGTTATGTCCAAGCAGCTACTACAGTAATTACTGGTCTTGATCCACATAATACTCTGAAGTCTGAAGGACCAGGCTTACAGTGTAAACTGATTACTGAGCAAATTATGCAGGGAACAAAGTGCTTTGTGGTGAAGAGTCATCTTAAAAAACTGCAAGCAGCTGATGCTCAGCAAGAATAACAAATTCTTGCACTATTTATTTGGGTGAGCAGAGCAGGAGTGGTAACCGCAACAGGTTACAACTCCAGCACCCAGAGTCCAACAACCACAAGGCAAAGGCAAGGTAGTGAGTCAGCCAAGATCAACCCAGAAAATTAAGACAACAGTTCAGGAACAGGACTGGAGACAGGCACACCTACAACACAGCTCCAAAAAGGACTGTGTGCCCAGGCCTGAGTCTCTGGTTCAAGGAACAGAAGGCATGGCAGGGGGATGGGGGAGTCCCAGGTGAGGCTGGTCAGGGCAATTAAGACCTATTGGTGCACTCAGGACCCTGACACTTCTTTCTCTCAAGGCATTAGGGGGGAAAAAACCCTTATAAAACATCAAAAAGGCCAGAGGGAAATGAAAGACAATCTTCATGGACATCCATAAGAAAGTAGTTCTGGACCAGTTTTGACATTATTGAAATTTTTTATTTTTGTTTCTTCAGCATGAAATTTCAAACACCGGAACACGTTGATGAATTGGCATTTGCCAGAGGAAATGTACCCAGTTGTGTACAACTGAGGTCACTTTAATGCAGACATACCTCAAGATCATTTCCCCTTCTTAGGCTGTCACATAACAAATGTTTATTCGGAGAAAAAAAAACAATTCCTTGACCTATGGCCCTCATTGCTGAGTCAGAATTAACAGATACTATGGTATTTCCTGGTGAGCTGGTCAAAATTAGAGGAAGTGTTGTCACTGCACCCTAAATCTGAAAAAAGACAGTGAAGGCAACAAGCACTCTTTCAGTCAAGGACAGCTCAAGTGAGACATTGCAATGTGTGTGGATAAAATAATGGATAACTGTACCATAACATGTTTTTTTCCCTTGGATTCATTCAGTTAGTTTTTGTTTATTTTCTTTTTGTTGTTGACTGGAACAATAAAGGTAGAACATATAATATGAGCCTGAGGGGTACAGTAATAAACCCACAGTTATTAATGATCTGTCCTGGTTCTAGCAATGAAACTCTGACAGCTGTCAGGTTTCAGACACATCAGACACCTATTGTGAAATGTAGTGAGAATATCCGAGGCCTGTTATGATTCTGTGTTGCATATGCCTGGCCTCGGGAAGTCTGACAAGCCCTTTGGAATTATACATCATGCATTAATATGACAGAATTTTTATAGACAGTGAAAGATCATCTTATCATGGGATTTGTATCCTGCCCGGTCGTGCAGCCCTCAGCTTTATGGTGATCATGAGTTTGCACACTCTTCTGGGGGAGCACTGGGGCTACCTATAGGATCCAAATTTAGGGTATTTATGATCCACCTATTCAGTCAGAATATCTACTCATCTGGTTGGGATGCAGTATGAGAGCACATAAATAAGTATCAAAAGACTTGATTCTGCAAGATTTTCCAAGTCTGTGTCAAGTAGCAAGTACCGTAAATTTCCACTTATTTCAGAATTGCTTAAGCACTCAGCTCCTGTCCCATGCAGGGTACACCAGGATGAGCATGGTGAAAGTAAATGGGCTCTTAAGTTCACACTACAGGAAACTATGGGGTAGACCTTGAAGCAAGCACATGTACACTTTCAATTTGTTAGGGGAAAAAAAAAAAAAAAAAAAACCAGAACTGTGTTTCAGAATGAGGTAACAGTAGGATCATTTCTCCTTGGAATATATTTTGGGAATGTTTCATATTGGCAAGGAGATACGGTAATTCAAATCCCAGCCAAGCCATCACATTGATCAAGGTCCAAATTCTAAAGTTCATTCTTAATATCCGGCCTCAGTGAGGGTTGAAAGAAATGGAGAGAGTAGAGAGAAATGGAGAGAGCAGAATTTGATGTACTATAACTATGTAAGGAATACATGCACTAAAACATTAGAATTCAGAGAAGCAAAGTTTATACATCCTATGACAGAGTCAACGAACAGTTCTCTCTCATCACTGATCTCTCTGTATTTTGACCATGCCAGGCACTGCAGACTGCACTCCCTGCTTCCAATATCCTTCAGAATATGTCCCATTTGTCAGTTTACTTCCAGTGCTGAAACACACATTGTACAAAGGAAGCTGATAGGATGTTGTGAACTGATTCTTGTGACTACAAACACACTGTTCCCTTCTAGGCCCCAAAACACTGAAAGGTTAGTCCTTCCACCATACTAATGCAACAGCGAACTGATACAGACCACAAAATCAGCAAGGACAGACCCAAAAATGAGTATCCAACCTGGGGAAGCACTCTACCTGAAGGACTTGCTACAAAATTGGTTGTTCCACTGCTGGCAAGGTTCCTGGCGCAGTCATGTGTCTGTTTCAGCTCACAATGAATGCCACTTTTAACGCTTGTTGCGTACACTGCAGGCCTACAAGGGCTGCCAGCAAAACAAGTATTGTTGCAGTCGCAAGGTTCTCGAAACACTCCTTGCTGTTGTGAATCTGTCCATGACAAAATCCATAATGAAAGATCAATCTGCAAGCTTTGTCCAAAGATCAGCGCAATATTGATATTTTAAAATTTTTAAATGAATCAGGTTTTTTCTCTCTTCTGTGCTTTAAATCAAAGCATTGTAGCAATAGGTTGATAACTGAAGACTTGAAGGTGACAGTGAAAAATCTAAATACAGTTTTGTCCTGCGTCCCATACCTCGTGTAATATATAATTCTGGCCACTGTCTCCAGCTTACAATTGTCCCTAACATAATGCCAACAACAAAAGGTAATAAAAGAATAGAAAAACCTAAGGAAAACTGGAATTTCTGCTTCAGCTGATCAAATGGAGTAATCTGTAAAAACTAAAAAGACTATTTCTATTGGTAAAAAACATTATTAAAAGTGGAAAATAATAATCTAAGTGACTGTATGTAGCCTATGGAAAGAAATTTTAAATGTATATGATTTTGACTTCATTACTAAATTAGGCTATAGCAAATATTTCTGTTCATGTGGGAAATACCAGAGTATGTGATAGGATTATTAATGTGTTTATTTATCTATGTGAAAGATTGATTATGTATACTTGTTTGTATGAAAAAGAGTAGCACAGATCTTTGTTTAAAACAAATGATGTAAATGTCAATGTGCCTTAGCAAATGTATTTACTGAAGTAACTTTAAATATAAATGGATTAATCAACACACTTCAAAGATAAACTAAATTATAATAAAGATGTATTTTGAGGATCAGAAAGCATTGGGAAATGATAATTCCAGATGTTACAGTTAGAGTGTTCCCACTGGATACGTGAAAGACTAGGTTCTTTGGTAGTAAAACCACAGCTAAGACTTTAGCATATAGAGCACATAATGAAATTCATGTTCTTCTCAGACTTGTGAACAGGAAGAATGTCAATGTAAAGTCTTGTCTCCAGAATTCGAAATGACTTGTGGTGGAATAAATGTCCTGCAGTAGCAATGATCAAAGACATTTACTTCAATGAAGCAGAGTGGGACTGGAAGAGCTTGTTTTGAA
The DNA here is from genome assembly GCF_000699245.1 of Pterocles gutturalis. Taxonomy (NCBI): domain Eukaryota; kingdom Metazoa; phylum Chordata; class Aves; order Pterocliformes; family Pteroclidae; genus Pterocles; species Pterocles gutturalis. Next base: position 42,162 of record NW_010135682.1, read on the forward strand.
ATTAAACAAGAAGAATATAACAAAGATTTTGTGGCAAATTACAACACAAAACAAAGGTCCACGTACCAGTACCAAATCAAATATGTCTCAGTGATATGTTAAAAAAAAAAAAGACCAGTAAGTTTAGCATAGGAAGGGTTTGTCTCAGCCTGTGAACACCCTTAAAGGAGGTAAGAAGACTGGGAAGTAAGGTGAGTAAAAATGCACAAGGAAAGCACTGATGGGAGATGGAGAAAAGAGCCTGAATGTCTCCAGGAACAGTGGCCCAGAACAGAGTAATCCTCATCTTAGAACACATCTGTAGGAAACTCCTGTCACTAGGTCATGCAAGTCTGTTCCCTTCCTCTCCAAGAGGGAAGCAGGTTAAATGGCACTGATATCTACTCGTTCTACACACAGTACAATTGCAAACTTAACCCACCCTTGTAATCACAGCAACTGTGGACCCATTAGATATGCTCCCAGCTAAGCAATGCAGTGCTACAGGAGAACCTCTAATCTGAAGAATCCCAAAGAAGGAACAAGTATAAAGAAAACTGTAAGATCTTGTCATGACTGGGATGCTTCATTATATGTGGAGTTCTGTTAAAGCATAAATACTTTTCAAGAAATCCACAGAGAGTTAGACACACTCAAGGTTAGGTAGAAGTTCACTGATATTTCTGATATTTAAATTTTGCACTGTTAACCAACAGTGCCAGGCAACTTATTCCTGTATCAGCTCCTGTGAGCTGTGAGGTGTCCACCAAGCTGCTCTATCATTTCCCTCCTCAGCAGAACAAATAAGATTTAAAAACTTGTGGGTCAAGATAAATGCAGTTTAATAAAGCAAAAAGCCAAGACCACTCGCAGAAGCAAAGGAAAACAAAGATTTTATTCTCTACTTCCCTTCAGCAAGCAATGTCTGGCCACTTCCTGGGAAGCAGGGCTTCAATACACATAGCAGTTGCTCCAGGAGACAAATGTCATAACAACGAATGCCCCCCTCCTCCTCCTTTCCCTTAGCTTTTATTGCTGAGCAGATGTCATATGGTATGGAATATCCCCTTGGTTATTTTGGGTCAGCTGTCCTGGCTCTGTCCCCTCCAAAGAGCCTGCCCACCCCTGAGGCCCTGAGCTTACTGGGGGGGTTTGATGGGGAGACAACCTTGATGCTGTGTGAGCACTGCTAAACAGTAGACAAAACACTGGTGTTATCAACAACTTTCTAGCTACCAGTGCAACACACAGCACTGCAAGGGCTGCTACGAGGAAAATTTACTCCACACCTCAGCCAGATCCACTACAACTCCTCTGCAGATTAATCATGCACCAGAAATTATAGACGTCAAGTCCCACATACTGAAATAGGATTTGGGAGGCTAATTCTCATGAGCATTTTTGAAAAGGAAACCATCAGTTTTGCAAACCCTTGCCTGAGTTTTTCTGCTAGACCTTTTTACCAGGTGATGCTGGATCACAACAATTTCTTTATACAACAAATCAAAAGCACCAATATATGAGCATCCACTCCATTTCTGCCTCCAGATACCAAGACAAAAGCAGCAATCTTAATTAGTTAAATTAAAATTGCAAGACATATGCAATCATCCTTTTTTAGACCAAACCAGCTCCTAAAATGACAACTGATGCAAAAATAATTAAATCAAGACAGATATGGGGGAGGAAAAGGAGAAATAATGTATTTAGAATTTGAAGATAAATAATTAGTTTTGGCAGGTTATTTATTTATGTAAATTGAAAAATTAGCTGTAGCAGGTACAGGCAGCAGACACAAATGCCTGCTTTGCTCTTTACTCAAAACAAAAGAAGAAGAAAAAAGTTATGGCAAAAAATCCCACTAGATTGCAAAGTATGTATACTTCCTCAGAAAATACATAAGAGAGTGTTCTCCATAATGAAACATGCCTGGACAACAACAGACAGAAGACAGTATGCCAAGAGACATCCTAGTAATCTTAAAGTTCAGGGTTGGGGGGAGTGGTTCATTATGGTTTTGTTTTTTTTACTAGATGCACTCATCTGGTTTTCATTTATTGTAGCAGGTTTTCAGTTCTTGAATTTCCACTGCAGTATGCATTGTCTTCTCAAAATTTCCAACAGTTCAGAAAATAAATTGAAGTGTGACTCAGTAATATAGCTCAGTGACTGGATTAGTACTGCTATCTGGAGAAAACCAGACGGTTTTAAGGCACTTTGTTTTAAGGTTTAATGATGTTATATTCTTATACCTCCCACCCCTGTTGATTAATGTGTCCTCTGGAAATACCAGGGATGCCAAAATGAGAAAATTATTTAACTTCTTGGTATCAGGTGCTAATCTTTGTATGTTTACAGAGGTACAGTATTGTTTTTAGCTAACATTAGTAAGCAAAATAATTAGTAAGCCTGGAGAGGCTGTTGTTAAACCAATACACAATCATTTCATGGTTTGTAATGTACCATTGACTGGCTTTCTTTAGCCTTTCTTCCCATCTTTCTTCCCCTGTATGTATGTGAAGGCCTATGCACACCACCACTATCAGAAGACATCATGACCTTCCACACAGGGGTTAAGGCACCATCTCCAATGACTGAGGCTGTGTCAAATACCAAGAATGATTCTATCACTTTTTCAACAGGTGGTGCCTTTGTCTTCAGACTCCCCTGTTTGACTAACTGCTAAGCTCCGAATTTATTTCTGAGTAACAGTCTTCTAGTACCTACAGATTTACAAAGATTGAAACAGAATTATTTGAGTACCACCTTCAGACAGACTTGGGGACTTCAGTTCTGCTCTAAGCACCATGGTCTGGCAGGGGATATAGCCTGTCACCTCAGCACCATCCATTTCTTGATTTGCAGACTTACAAAACATTCATGCTGCAAGGCATGCTTGACATCTGCTCTCCCCAAGCCAATCAGCAGCCCAAAGGCAAAGTTCTCAGTAAAAGGTAACAAAAAAATAGTAGTTATTACTGATTTTCACATTCATTGCCTTTCAACCCAGAAAGCCTTTCAACCTTTGAAGCACTCTTGAGTCACATTTTAAGTCATTGCAGTCCACTCTTTCTGCTCAGAAGCACAAAATAACAGGCAGCAGAAGGACTATAAATTGCTTTATGGATGCTATAAATACAAATAACCCTCACCGATAAACTTGCATTGGCATTACAAAGATCTAGTCACTTATTTAATGCATGGCACAGCCACTCTGCAGCACTTGGAGGAGGTGGATGATCACACTGTCACAGAGATTCCATCTTTAGCATGTGAAATGTTCCTCTTTCACATAACATGTGAGAGGAAAAAATGTTGTGAATGCCAGCACCTGAAGTACACAATAGCTTTAGAATCATAAGAAGCAATAAAGAGTACTCCTTCATGTCAGCATTGAACCTGGATAGCTGCATCCCATGATTTATAGCCTGTCCCCAATAACTCTTGAACAGAAATAGAATCATGAAGAAGAGAAATCTTGAAAGTTAATTTAGTAAGTCTTCCAGAGGCTTCACATTTATGAAACACCAAAGATCTGACAGTTTCACTTCAGGAAGAAACTGTGAAGCCTTCATCAGCCTTCACACACATGTGTATTCACTCAAAAAAAAATGAGATGGATTTTAAATTAAATTGTACTGTTAAAACACTTCTATTTTAGAATATATCTCTGCTTTGTTACTCCATAGTCAGATTAAGATAATCCAAGACTTCTTGGCACAACACAGAAAGAGATTCTTCTTTTATTTGGATAAAAGTGGCATAGCAATTCTCAGATGAGATATATCCTGAGAGCAACAGGGAGGTATCATAAATCATACACATATGACCTATGTTTTGAGAGTAGAAGGCAGTAAAAAGGTCTCTGACGCTGGTTCATCTGTTAATTTAGGTGTATATTCAACTTCCAGTAGCATAGTCTCCATCCACACCTTTCCACTCCACATTCTTTTCTGATTGCAACCTATGTTCTATTTAATCATTCAAATTAACATATTCAGCACTCCTGGAAAAGCTTGTATCCATATATCAGCACTGGATTTAAAATCTTCATGTGGAACTAATATGAAGGCAAATTAGTATTATTTAAATTAAAAGCGCAATTGTTGGCCTTCAGGAACTAAGGTTATAGCAGGTAAGAATTACCTTGCTTGCTCTCAGTTCTTATTTTCCTGTTACAAGCAAGGTATTTTACTCTGCATTCCAGTTCAGAGGAAGGTCTTTAATGATCTCTTGCAACAGCAGTCTCTTTCTTCTGGACAGTTAGATAAAGGCCATGGTTTGAGAGTTAGTACTAGAAATAGTACTAGGAGACTGAATATAAGAGCCATCGCAAGTGAATGCTAGCTTTTTTTCTGTCCAAGACTGACGGCTTTAGCAAACTGGGTGATGTAACATCATGACTTTAGAAGGAGAGTGCCAGCCAGGATATGTGGCCTCCACATGTAATAACACGATACTTTTAGATGGCCACAGGGAAGTAATTCTTTAAAGAAAAGACACTCTCCTTTGGTTTCCCCACTGTAAGTAGTTATTATAAGGTTCAACAATTGAAATGAGTTGTTTAAAGAAGCTCCAAAGAAATTCTGACTCAGATTAGGAACGGTTGCTAGAGTATATTAATTTGTTTGGGTTATTCATAAAGTAAACAGTCATGGAAGACCTTGATACCTACTACGGTAGAAAGATACCCATCTAAAAGGACATGTTCATCCTGTAACGTCGTCTTCAGAGACCTTGTGGTGCACACAGCTAGTGGATACCTGAGAAGGCCAATAAGCAGGTGCTAAGAAATCACGAGGAATACAGATACAGGGTGTGCTGCCTTGCCTCCATATCTCCCTGAGGAGAGCTAAATCAATCCACAAGAAACAGCATAGGTGTGGGTGGAGACCACTAGCTCCTACAATGCTGCTGGCTTTAGCTGAGTTTCCTGAGCCGTCCTAGGGCTAGCTGCAGCCTGTGAGAATCCAGCATCTTCACCATTTGCTTTTATGAGCAATCAAGTCCATCAAAGGTGGAGCCTTGAAAAGAGAAAAATAATATTGCCACTGAAACTCTACCAGTCCTGAGCCCATACACTCAGTAACTTTATTTTAGGGGATCCTCATACATAATGTCTTGTCTGTATCTTTTAAATTGTTTGAAGATATCTTTAGCCTCCAGGGAACCTAAATCAGGCAAGAATTAAAAACACACTGACACTAAAAAGAGTCCTTTAAAATCACTAAAACTAAGCAATTAAAGAACTGAACAAAACAATTCAGAGTGAGTCATCTAACTGGGTTCCCAAAATGAAGAACTGCCTAATTAACTACCTATTCCCACATGTGAATGAACAAACAACTTCAACATTTAAAGAGGCAGCACAAGAAATACAGACTGGGAGAGAGAGTGTACCCTAAATTCCTGTGGTTAGGACAGTCCTGTGGCTGAAGTTACCAACTAAAAGGTGAACATGGACACCAAGTGGCATCCAGGTATCCAATGCATTTCATGGCTCTTGCCTCTGATTTGCTAGAGTGCTCAGTCAGTATTCAGTGCTTATTCAATATTCAGTTATTCAGTTGTGAATATTCTCCTAATACAGTTTCCATAGTCTTTCCTTGCAACCTGTCATTCAATAACTCTTCTGTGAAATTATTGAGAGTCTTCAATCAAGGCATTCTGAAAGTAAATTACAGCCATTTTTTCATTAATCAGTTGTAAGTAATTTGCTTGCCATCACCTACAAAGATAGGACCACTTGCTCAGGTAGAATTCAGCTGCCACAACCAAGAAACCATGCTTTCTTATCCTGCTGTCTCCTCTCTCATTTGCCTGCTGCCTCCCAGTATCTTTTTGCAAAGCTTTTACAAAGAAAACCCCTGGTATACAATGTTGTGTTCTGAACAAGACAGAAACCTTACTACAAAAAAAAAAAAGTTTAGGATCATGTCTCTACTACTGAAATGCATCTAACCAAAGGGAATTAATTGCATGGACAACTTGAATTGTCTCACTCCCCAGTTATTAACTTCCAGGTGTCTTCAAGTGTTTGCACCTAGAGCAGACATTGCATTCAGCATTTCAAAGTTACAATCAGATGAGGCTCTGATCACCTCTCAAAGGGGTACTCTCACTGTGGACAGAGAATTTAGCTGCAAATTTCTAGGCAGAATTTGAAGAAGATGCATAAACATGTTTCCAAAGACTTTATCATTAAGCCAAACAGTAACTTTTTCCTCTAAAGCAGGATAGCATTTAAAACAACTAACCAAACTACATTTTCCCTGTTCTCATTCTCAAGAACAGGACAGCATATTCAAAACCAGTATCTGCATCAAGTTGATACTCAGCATAGGAATCGTTCAGGCCACGTTGTTAAGTCTGGCAACTGAAAAACTAGATCATTTAAAGGAATTGACCTTTTAAGTAATATGTGGTTCTCAACCTTAACCATTGTGTAGGTGCTATAATTAGCAATATAATCAGGCCCATCTACAATAGCTGGAATGCTAACATTTACTGTAAAGTGGTAACAGTTAATTCTCTCCCTTGCTTTATATGTCACTATGCTTCAAACTGTTATCACCTGAATATAAAAAAATAAGCAAACTTGAACATTAAGCATCAGGAAGAAAGTAAAATAGGAATCTGAGCCATGAAGCCCATATATCCCATGTACACTACTGCAAAAGGTCAATTTGTCTCTAGGCTACCTGTACTAGCCTTTATGTAAGAAGACTGATGATTTGATGAGCAGTAACATGCTGCTGACTGCAAATTATTGCTACTCCAAAGGGTGATGCCATACTTTTTATCCTACTTTTAAACAATTACACAGCGAGAGAGAGCTTTCCTGGAGTGCTTTCCACTACATTTGGGCAATTTCTGAGTTTTGAGGCAATTTTTAAAATGCTATCTGGTGATTTCTTTCCATCTCTAGGGAACATTACCTTAACATGCCCCTCTAGAGAGAACATTTGGATAAAGTAAAAAACAGAGCCAGCAAGTTGGTTAGAAAAGGTTTTTAAAAGGGCTGAAAATTCAAGCCAGGACTTATACCCAGGCCCTGTCAGGATCTAGATTTACACCTGAGTGTTGCTCAGTCAAACGTGCATGTAGCAGTTCCCACGATGAAAGGCCAGCCAGTAGCACCTGTGGGAACTGCTCACCTGCTAAGAGAGGAACACAGTTACTGAGAAGCAAAATATGGCAGTAAGGGATAATGAAAGAGGAAGAGTTGGTGAAAAGGATGTACCAGTTTCTGTGGCATGGGGTTTACTGAGCACATAGCAAGTAAGCTAAGCTCTAGTCACAAGCTGAGATCCTCAGCTCTGATCTGACAGTTTTAATCTGTAAAAAGCTTCAGCAGTGTAAAGGGATCCTACTAGCTGTAGTTATATTCAGAGAAAGATTTCTGTAGCACAGCCGCCTGGTTTCCTATTAAAACATCATGGCAGACCATGTTAGGGTTAGGCTTGGAAAAAAGCTTGTTTCCTAGGCAGAAATTCCATGCTTACAAAGCAGCGCTAGAAAGCTTGCAGAGGAGTAAGCTGTTCTCCAGGAGATATTTTTGATCTTGTCAAAACCGAGAAGGTAAAAAAAAACAAGGAGGGGCGGGAGGTGGAGTTTCGAAACTAAGTGTGAATAACCCCACAGTGTTTGTCTGAGATCTATCAGCATGTGTGTCAGCTTTATTAGCAGAAGTCATAGCACTGCTTGACCCAAGTGGCAGGAGCTTTTCTACAGATCAGCCATGGTTGCAGTGCCATTATCTGCTGCAAGTTGGGACGGAGCTGAGCATCCCCCCACCTGAAACATCAGGTCAAGATTTTTATGCCCGAGTTTATGCCTGAGTTCATCAGGCCTGATAGGGAAGCAGTATGATCCATCTCAGTTTCACAGGCACTAATCATCTTCCTTCAGAGGTCTAGCCCAGGGAAAGCTCATTCCCATCAATATCTATGTTGAGGGAGGTAGTTCTCCCACTCTACTCTGCTCTCCTGAGACCTCACCGGGAGTACTGCAGCCAGTTCTGGAGTCCTCAGCGCAGGAAGGACATGGACCTGGTGGAGCAAGTCCAGAGGAGGGCCACAAGAATGGACAGAGGGCTGGAGAACCTCCCATATGAGGACAGTCTGAGAGAGTTGGGGTTGTTCAGCCTGGAGAAGAGAAGGCTCTGGGGAGACCTTATAGCGGCTTTCCAGTTCTTAAAGGGGGCTACAGGAGAGACAAGGAGGTACTCTTGATCAGGGGGTGTAGTCATAGGACAAGGGGTAACAGTTTTAAGCTGAAAGAGGGTAGATTTAGACTAGATATTAGGAAGAAATGTTTTTGTGAAGGTGGTGAGGCACTGGAGCAAGTTGCCCAGAGAAGTTGTGGATGCCCCGGCCCTGGAGGGCTTCAAGGCCAGGCTGGATGAGGCTTTGAGCAACCTGGTCTAGTGGGAGGTGTCCCTGCCCATGGCAGGGGGGCTGAAACTAGATGATCTTTAATGTCTCTTCCAACCCATTCTATGATTCTATCTCTCTACTGTAACAATTTATAAAACACCATCAAGATATGAAGTTCAGCAAACACCAGAAAACTATTATAAGGCAATTGTAATGCATTAAATGTAGCTCAGGACTGTGAGGCTCTTAAATGATAGAAGCATTTGGTTTGGGACATTTGCCTGGAAATGTTAGAAGAACTTCTAATAAATGTACTAAATAAGATGCATAATTTAGCTTCTTCTCAGCAGAACACTGGCTGGCTGCCAGATTCAGTCTCAGGCTTGATTCAATGTCAGGGCTTACCTGCTGGTCCAGTACAAATAGGCTCATTAAAAAACAGTTGCCGGTGTGTGCCGAGGCTCTATTTCTCCCACTAATGGCTTGGTTTATACCTCCTCCTCTTGAACAAATAGAGGAGTAGCCTCCAGAGAGGACAGTATTCTCCTTTACACACATTCCATACATACAAATGCAGGCAACATGCTGGGAGGTGAAGGAAAGCAGAAGAGAAATGGCTGCCACCAGTCAGGAAGGGAAAGACATTCAAGCTCGTTGTGTGACATAATATGGATGCTGAGTGATCATGACATTCATTAATTGTAAGAGACAAAGATTGCAGCCCAGATCAGGTCTCCATTTCTATTGTGCTAGATGTACTCAGAGACAGATCTATAGGCAGAGCCTGACATCTGAACAAGCAGCACAGATAAAACCAGGAGAACAAAAAGTTGCTGAAGGAGGCAGCTACCCAGGGATGACACTCATAGGCCACTATTTTCAAGTCCCACTAAGAATTGTTTCTTTTCTGGATTCGAGTGTGTTTGTGACTGTTGCCAAACCTAACAGATCTTCTCAGAAGTCAATCATTTTCAGATTTACCCTACAAAATTTCCTTTCAGATTTGCTCTCTAGTTCTTAGTGAAAACAGCAGTACAGCTAAAACTGGCTTTTTTTGACTCATTTGTAAAAGGAGAGCAAGGAAATCCCACTTTATATTCCACCTGGACCTCTGGCAATGTCTAATAACACTATTGTGTTTCTTTGACTTAAAGCTTTTTTTTTGTTCCAAGGCTGATCCTTGCACTGCAGAGCACAACATCAGAGAACTTTAGCAATCTAGGTTATCAGAGGTGGCATACAATACGTAGTAGATTAAAAGTGGATGTAAATGCAAAAGCTTACACAGTTTCAAAACATCTCTGTCTCCTCACCAAAACTGAAAACCTGTAACAGCCCAGAATGATGTTTCTGTCAACTTTACAAGCATTGGTAACTCCTGAAATGGCCTTAAAACAAGTAAATTCAAAACTCAGGCTAAGCGAAATTAATGTCAGTTTCCACACTTACACACTGTCAAGTCTGAAGTGCTGCTATCAGTCACTGTTTATTATTTACAGGAGTCATCTTGAGGTACCAGATAAATAAAGGCACTGCATACCCACATAACAAAATAAAGTACTGTTCCCACATTTAACTCGGTGGCTATATTTTACAAAACTACATTAGGTCTCTAACTGTGAATCTAGAAGAAGTCATCCTCCCACCCACCTCTGGCCCAGCAAATTGAGTCTTCTTTAATCCACAGTGTCTCACCAACAGTCAGAAGCATCTGCTGTGTCTTCCCACATGGTTGCCTCAGAATTTCAGAGCTGGAGTCTTTGAATCTAGCTTACAAAATTTGCATATATCTTCGAAAAGATTCAAAGACTCCAGCTTACAAAATTTGCATATATCTTCGAAAAGCACTGCAGTTTAAATCTAATATACCTGAATCACCACCCTACTACCTCTGCCCTGAGAGCACTACAACCCTGCTGAGCTAAGTTAACACCAGACTGAGAGCACCCCTAGAGTTCTAGGTTATTTCTTCTGCAACTATACACCTCCCAAGCACACACTGTTTATTTACACCTCCTTTTCAAGGGCCTTTTCTTAGCCCCATCTACTCTATTAAAGAAAAAAAAAAAAAAAAAAAAACACCCCACAACATGTTATTAAGGTAGATATTGGCAATGGTTATGCAGAGAGGTCTTAACATCCTCTGGATGTAGTTTTTCTTGGTGCATTTTGATTTAGAACATCTAATAGTAGAAAGTACAGTTATGAAGACTTATAAACGTATATGGGATGACAGACAGGAGAATATATAGCAGGGAACACACGCAACTTGTTCACTATATATTGAAACAGCTTTGTCAGTTCTATACAGCGAAAAAAGAAAAAATTCAAAACCAAAAATCTTTGGAACTGCAGTAGTGTTTTATTAGGACTGGTTAGCTATCTCAGTGAATCAAAGAAATCTAGACAAAGTATAGTTTAAGGATGCTGCCTCTCAAAGTACACTGCTACCAACTTGTCAAGTCCACTTTGGTCCTATAGAACAGGGTTGCTCAGATCCTAGTCTTTGTATAATTTTACAAACTAATTTACCCTTCTTTACATATGCAAAAATGTTCAAAACTATTCTCAATTCTGTGCAAAAATGGTGTTTTGATCCTGTATAGCTCTAATAAGAGTTTAAATTCTGTGCTGACTGGAGTTCTGCCATCACAAAAGTTTGCCTGTGTACTGTCAGGTACCAGTTCTTCATTTTAAGAATATATAGTATGTTGGTTCCCAATGAGATGCTACACCAAAATCAATGGAGCCCTCCTTTGCAGCAAGATAGCAAAGCAATGTTCCAAAGCCTTATTGATTTTAAGAGGGCTTTGCTAGGAGAGAAAGATGTACTTGTGTGAAATATTTTGTTGGTGTGGAGGCTGGAGTTCTCAAAAAGCTTAAAAGGAAATGGCTTTCCTCTAAGGGCTATATGCATTTGTGAGGGCTATGAAGGATGCTTTGTGGTTCAAGTATTACTGCTGCAGCCATCTTATCCCATTTGTCACTGAGAATTACAAGCCGTAATGATACAAATGTACAGTGTTTTGTAACTGTGATTTCAAAGCTGAGCATGCAAAAAAAGTCAAGCTTATCTGATGTGTGCCCAAATGTTCCAAACTCTCAATATGCTAAACTTGCTGCCTTCACTCTCTTCTCCAAAGGATGTAATTTTTGAGTAAAGTTGTAGAAAATTCCCTCTTGTCCAAGTTGCATCAAATTATCCACAGTGATTCCAGGGGGAAAAATGATACTTCTGCTGTGCCAGCATCTGGAAAGCAGCCTGACTGGCAAGACTAAAGAACAGTCTTTCTAATTGCATGTTCAAACATTCTAACTCTGCCCTTCCATATGGAGTAATCATTTGGTTAAGAACAAAGAGCAAAAATTCCCCATGACAGTGGTGCTGGAAAAGACCGCCCTTTATCAACATCAGGATGTCCAGGTTAAAAACCACCTAAGTTTGAAAGCCTACAGTGTTACAAAGTTTACAGATTCAGAGAGACTGAGTTCAAATAAGAAGAAGCAGATATATTGCAAAGCTGAACAAATTATTTAATAAACTATATGTGCTTGCACCAATTAGCTGAATAGACTAAGTAGTTCCAGCGAACATGATGTTATGCACTCAAGTGTTCACAAGAAACAATACACAGCCACCAAACCTACTAAGTCTTTTTCATTACAAGGGCATCTTGGGACAAGTCCAAATAGGAGAGAGCAGCAGCAAGGCGCTTTATTTTGCCAAATACTATAGCAAAGTCATAGGAAATATGGAGCTGTGTAGCATAAATATCCCTCAGCACACCCTGGTCTCTGATTAGTAGGAAATGAATGACAGCAGTGGAGCTACTCAGTCTAATTACCAGTTTTGCTGCATTTCTAATAAGCTCTTAAAATCTAATTTTGGAAGTGGGAGTTTTGTCTCCTGCAGGGAATGGCTGATAGAAATGAGCAAGATTCCAGTTTGTTGAGCCTGGTCATTTCTCTGGCAGTTAAGTTCTCAGTGAATCGACAGGTTAGGGGCAGAGCAGGATTTGTGTAAGCTCTAACACACCTTGCCACTATTATTCTATACTTTTCTAGGGATACAAACCATTTCCATGTTTAGACATGGCACTGACAATTCTAAGCTCCCCTGCTAAGGTTGCGGTATTAATAAGAATGACTCCATAATTTCATACATGCCTGTCTATTAGAATATAGATTGACCATTAATTAATTTCAGACAGCCCCTGTGCAGTAACAGTTTTCAGCCAGCTACTGTGTTCTGAGGATCAGAGCTTGTGACTTAGATACCAAATTAATGTTTGGTATCAAAAAATCAAACAAAAAAAAAAAAAAAACCACAAAATCAAACAGGACAGTCATTCAAAAATCAGCTCTTTTCCCATTTGACATGAAAACTAACTCAGAGGACTCCTGTTCTCCCTGCTTACATTAAGCACGCCTGAGAATGCCCACCAAAGTCGACCACTAAAGAGATGCCTGCCCCCTGAAGCCTGATTAGACTTCGCTTCAATCTGTTCATTTCACTCATGACCAATGCACTTTTATGCATGAAGAGAAGAACATCAGATGCCTTGGGAATTGAGAAGCAGAAAACTTAGGGAGTTCGGAGACTTCTGAAATTAAATGGCAGTTGAATGAGGTTTACAGAATTACAAGCTTGAGCTTCAGTGTAGGATCTGAAATTTCAGCTTTGATGCCTAAATCCTATTCTGGGCACTGATATCTGAAAATATAATTTCCTATCCACAAAATAGTGGTTAGCAAACAGAAGCTATAAGGATAACAGCACTAAATTTAGTAAATGGAGGGAAGAATAGGAGTAGCTATGATATCTTTGTTCAAAACCACTTCTGTCTGTACAGACAAATTGATTAATGTATTTCTCAGGTGAGCTGGAAGAAAGAAATGTATGCACCTAAAATACAAATTAATCAGCACTGCACCACAGTTCTCTATGATGTATTGATTAATTTTACCACATAACTGATGCAGATTTAATCACTCTATCTGATGGATTTTGGTAAGGACAGCAGTACTGAAAAGCTGCATTTTACAAAATTTATGAATGTTCTACAATTGCTTAAACTGTTAAAAGATTCTACAGGATGCTTTTTCTGATAGACCTTGGGAAAAGTCTTAATCAATACCAAAAGTTTGTGTGTTTGTCCTCCTTGATTTATTTCAATGCAGTATTTTCAGTGGTTTTAGTTAGGAATTGTTAGTATTACAATTTATAAGTTAAAAAATATTGTGAGATGTCTCCTAAAAGAGAAAGAGAACTTTGCCCAGATCTGTCAAATTGTTGACTTTGATTTGCTATAAATTTAATTTTATTCCAGACTGTTCCAGGGAAAATAAAACTTTTCAACAGAAGCCACTTGAAAATCCTAAGGTTTTCTTGTGCCTTTTATGAACACCCAGGCTTATTTACAGGGTCTCATCTTCAGAACCCCGTAGTTTCCCTTGCCATACAATTAGTGCTTTTTCAGATAGTAAATCAAAATTAATGCTTTGGTATTTTACTAGGAATTCCTGACCTGGCCAGTTAGCAGTCTACTGGCTGCTCGCTGGTGAATTAAATAAAGGGACAAAATGAAAAGAAGGTAATGCAAGTTGTATCAGGATCTTTGTTTAAATACAATTTGTAACAACGATTTTCTGATTAACATAAACAAGAAACAAAAAAGACCATGGATGGTTCAATCAGCAAAATAATGAGAGGAATCTGAATTCCATACTATTACATGTATTTCCACCTGTGAAAAATGCTACACACTGAAAGGAGTACAGCAAAATCCTTTTCTACATGTGCATAGTACCTCTCAGTTCTTTCACCTTGTTCGCCTTCCAGTCTTATTCTCTATTCTGTACTTAGTTTTTTGATAGAGGAGCAAGAATTCTAGGTTAACAGTCAATAATTTATAGTTTTTATACATTGCCCCATTTTTTCTCTTATATGCAACAAATCCATGACTATCTGGTTGGCATCGAGTAGCACAGTAATAATTTCTTATTTCACAACACATTTAGTTCAGTTCCTCCTGCTTTGGCAAATCAATTACATATTACTTAAATTCAAATTCTGCTTCCTATCCAACAGGGATTTAGGAAATGCACATCTTTTTTGATCAAATAAAACCAGCAACAGTGATGGACTTGCACTTAAATGTATACATTCTCTCCAGTTGTGCCTTTAGAAAATACCCTAAACAGAGGGAGTTTAGAATATCAGTTACAATCAAGAGCAATGAAAATTCCTAGCCTGTTTTGTTCAAACATTTTTTCTAGTCTCTGACTGTCTGAGAAAGCTTCTCATTATACTACTGAGTAATGAGAGTGTCTTCAAAACAGTTCCTAAACTATATTCTGAAGGTGGCAAGCTGCAAATATTTTCATTGAATAGCTTAAAATGAGCCCCTAATGATTTGGAAATGTATTTTCCTATGGTAGGGTCTGTCTTTATTTGGTGCAACTACAATCTGTAGTCATGGCAGCTGAAACGAAAAACAGGAATGTAGGAAAGGAAAGGATACATATGCAGAAGTTTTGTATTATACAGCAAGGAGTTAATAGCTTCTTTCTCTGCTGCTTCAGTGAAATTACATTGAGGATACAATATTTAGTCCTGGACTGCTTACTAACACAAAAGAACTGAAAGAACAAAGAGAACCTAGGAAAATATGAAAGTTAAACATATGGAGAGACCAATTTAAAGACAGTGATATGATGAATGGACTAGTATCGGTGGTAGAATTATTGGAACTACTTAATTATGTATCAGCCACAGGCAAAAATGCCCCAAAGAATACGCTGACAAGTGCTCCTTTTTTCCCCCATTTTTGATTTGACAAGCAGATCATGATTTTGTTGAATTAATTTGCTATTCAAACTTATTTCCCAGATAAATTTAGTGTCTCATCCACAAGTACTTAGCTGTAAGGATCTGCGATTTGAAATTCCAGCTGTGCTGTTCAGATTTGATAGGCTACAGCAAACACATGGTATGTGTTTGCTCCCGGGAGGTTGTGCGTAACATCTCTGCTGGCAAGCTTGCCTAATAGAATATTTTTGGAACACAGGCACAAAAGCGGCAATAACAGTGACAGAACATTGTTTTCAGACATGCAGGGCAGGTTTTCAGGGGACGGTTCTATTTCAGGACCCTATCTTCAAGAAAAAAAACATCTTTTAGGTCAAGGGAGTGTGAGCCAGCCAGCACACTAAGAACAGAAGGATCTGAATGCTAACCTGCTAACAGTAGAAAGGCCCACATGGCCATGATGTAAAGTGTAACAGGTACTGGTCATAGAGTTACCAGCCATATGGCAACTGAAGTTGATGAGAGATAGTACATAACAATCAATAAAAAAAATTAATATATTGGGATAAGGACTCATTTGCAGACTAGAAATAAAAAGTGAAATTAAGCAAAGAAAAACTACATGAAATAGCAGGAAGAGTGTACAAACCTGCTACGTATTGGGTAATGGAATTAGCATTTTGAGGAAAAATGGTGGAAGTACCATCACTCAAGACACTAAGAGTAGGCACACATACTGCAGGGAAATATCCCTATTTTCATCATTGTGAGAGAGATGGGCGAGAGATGGGCAAGGGGTAATGAAATATCGTTCTATCAGATTTGCATTCGAGTATACAGAGAAATCAATATTTATAGGGGTTTTTTTCAGGCTCTTTCTCCACCCTTGTTAACAGAGAGAGTGGAATCTGCATGCAGTGAGCACATCTAAACGACTTGCAGCTCATTTCCATTTAGAATGTCTGTTTAAATACTGATTTGACCTCTGTCTGTCTTTGGTGTTGGGTAATACATGTAAAACAGTCACAAAGAACTGTGTCTGAAGCACAAGCTGAAAGGAACATACTGTATCTTCTTGGATATTTTTGCCTGCTTGTTTTATTTTCTCCTTCAGGATGTCAAAGGGATAGAGGGTATAGGCAACAAATCACTAAGACAAAGAAGAACCAGGATATTCACAGCAGAACATTAGGGAAAGGAAAGCTGGGTACCCCTTATTTCATTACGTAAAAAACGCACTTTATGATTACTCTCCTGGAGCCTAGAATGCAATACTCTATTTGGTGCTCAGATACCATGTTGATGAGTTTCAAATACTTGGCTTGATAAAGTAAGTAGATTCTTAAGTAGCTCAGATCTAAATTCAGTTTTGTTGAAAAACTGAAGATTTACTACAAGCAAACATGTTTCTTTTTTCATTATTTGTAATAAAGCTTTGGGCAAGGTCTTCTGTTTTCTTTAATGTCGACTTCCTCTGTGATACTGGAAACCATAACATCACAGGAGAGAATGAGATGCGATTATGTACATGTATAACAAGTGAAATTCTGTGAGCCATCTACCTCATGCAAAGTAAATAGTTTTTTGGTTTGTTTTACATTTTTAAAAACTCTCTTTACTTTAAATTCCTGCAGTTAATTTATTTATGAGCCATATATCAAAGTGAGATGTATTCATAACTATCTTGCAGTATCAACACGTAACACTATCTCTGTGCTTCCCGGTGATAAATATAGTATTGTGTAACACAGAAAAAAAGGGATACTTACTTGTGTTTAGGTTCAAACTATTCCAAAGGCAGTGTGGCTAGTTCAGTCTTTGCAATATTCTATTTGAAATTTAGTTGAGCCACAAATGTTTTTTGCCCACAGCAATCAACACCTTAATTTAAAAGTAGAACTAAAGTGCAAATTTTCCTATATGAGGCAAGTCATTAACATTTGCCAAATCATTACCTCCAGAGATAATTAACAATGATCTCACAGAAAACCTAACTAATAAAGTAAGCTCTTGAAAAATAGTAAGAAGAACAAATGTGGTCTGCCTCCCAGTTAAGGAACTCATGTATCTGGAGAAAGCAAGCTTCTATGGAGTTAAAAGAAGGGCAGGTGAAGCAAAAGAAGATTATTTTAATCTAACAAACCCCGAAGCACTGGTGATCTTAAAATCAGCTGCAATGTTAGAGTAGACAAATTATCTTGTTACCACATAAACTACAGGTTACACTAATTAGACCATAATTCAATTAAACAATAAGGAAACTTTTTCACCAATTACTCAGTAACTAACATGTCCTGAACCTGATGAAATATGAATTTGCCTAGTTACGTGAGAAAGTTAAAGGCTTAAAATGGGAAGCTAATGCCCCTATTTGGTCTATTGACTTCAGTGTTCACTTCATCTGATTTTCTCCCTAACTCATCTCTGGAATACATACAAAAACACTGGATTAGTTTACAGGAGGACCGTGAAGATAAATACATAAAAGTAGAGTCCACCAGGTATAGCATAACTTATGTTCTCTCACCTCCTGGCAGTTGAATGATCTTTATGAAGTTTCAGGAAATAAATCACTGTAATTTTATCACTCTGTAATCTTTCTATACATTATTTATAAGAATCTAGTAATACGTCACACTGATTCATGTTATAACCCTATAAATAATCAAATTAAATCTAAAACTATATGTGCATCAGAATCAAGCAAATTAAAATGAATATTTCGTACTGTCACAAAGGCCTAGGCAACTAAGGTTTTACAATAGATTAGGAGACCTGGTTTCCCAACAGTGTCACAGTAGTGTTTTCCTCCTAATGAATTAACCCAAAGAATAGAGACTATGGTACCAAGAAAGACCAACAGCCTATCTCATTTATTGTTATATCTTGTGTTACTGCATCTGTCAGTTCATGAGGGGAAAAACAAGTGGAAATTAGGCAATTCTTAAAATATAGGTCAATACTTATCATTAATTCCTCATTCTGTTACTGGATCCTTTGGGGACCAGTATGAAACTTCTCATGTAGTCCATCTACTCAATGAATCACTGTCCTTCCTGTATTTGGAGTCAGTTACATTTGGAGTGTATAGCATCTCTTCTCAATACAGAATGTGTAGCACAATGCTCTGAGCAGTATTAATGAGGGTACGAAAGCAACAGCCATCCTCTCTACGGGGGCTCAGGCTTCAGTGAACCCATGCCACTAGAGAAAAGCAACAGGCAGTAATATGCTATGCATTTATAGGAAACCAGGATTGTAGTTTAACACAAAGATAAGTGAGACACCTGCCATTTCTCTTTTAAGCAGATCACTTTCAGCACGTAATAGCAAGTCCATTTCTTGCACAATCAGAAACAGAAAACCTCATTTATAAAACTTGAACAATACAAAATAAAGTTCTGCTAATGACCCAAGGCTAAGAAACATGTCTTCTCCACTTTTTCTGATGTTGACTCTTCTGTCTTGAGTAAGACCCTGGCATATTGTTTTTCTCCATTTTGTGCATGGCTGCCTCAGTGAGACCTTTTCTAGATTTGGGCTTCTTTCCTCCATTTATTACAATAACAGTGAAATAGACCTGTTTATGCTGCCTTTTGTATTGTTGGGCAGTTGGCCCTGTCCAAATATAAGTCTAAAAAATCACATGGAATTAAGTGCTTTACTACAGTAACCTCTCTTGCTAACAGAACAGCAGTGACCATGAAGCCACAGCTCTATCGAATTTGTTAAAAAAAACATTTGTGTAATCAATAATAACTGCAGAACTTTCAAGCTGCTTAAATTGGGCTGAGTAGTTTTCTGTGAGTGTTTTGGTATTTGCTATAGTTGCAAATCAGAAAAGTACCAAAATTGGTTTGATAGATTTTTGAATTTGGGATTGTTCACACTTGTAAAGGTCTTTAAGCTGTGTTTTACTGAATAGTTGACTAGCTAATTGTTCTGATAAGCTGATCTTTGTTCCCAGATGAGGTCTCTATTCCCAGGCTGGGTAAATGTTTACATACTTTTGGATCAAAGACTTGCATTAACAGATTTAACATTAATTTTCTTCTAAAGCTTTTGCATGTAATACCACAGTACCTTCATGCCAGTCAGCTGAATCTCTAGGATAGGATATTCCCATGAAACTATGCAAGAGGTGTGTGAGCATGTGAAAAGTGGGTGCATTTGAAATGTGAGTGAATATTGGCAGGAAATATCTTGTGATATTTTGCTTTTATGCATATAGTAGAAAAGGATGTAGTCGGGAAGAGACTGGCAGGGGGGCGGGGGTGGGCAGTGCACAATGAAAAATAAAATATCAAATGCTGGAGAGTCACATTGATGGACAGAAACAGAATGTCCCGACCTTAACAAATAAGCCCAATGGCCAAATGGCAGACGCACGTGTACCAAACTCTTAAAGCTAGAGCAGAACAACAAAGCAAATTTAAAAATCCCGGAGACTGGTTCTGAAAAATTTTAGCTGATGATAACCTGTAGAGGTGGCATCAAAACACACTGAATTCGCAACTGTTATGAATAATGTTTCATGTCTACCCTTTCCCATTTTTAAGTGTCCTTCCCCTATTTATCTGCCAAACTATTTTATTTTACTCTCAGAATTTGATTCAATGCTATATCAACCAGTAATACATAATTAAGAGTGCAATCAATGTCAATATTGAGGTATATAAATTCATTAATGATAAAGAGCAGGTAATGGTATGACTACAGGATTAGGAAGGAAATTAATACATTCAATAGGATTTAAGAGATAATTACAGAAAAACAAGGCTGGGAGGAAGCTCCAGGGGCCAGCTATTCCATCCACGATAACAAGAAGAATCCTGTCATGGTCACTGTTTGGCTTCCAATTAAAAGAAACTGTTTTTCCCACTCACAAAATTTCATGAGACATTTCCAAGTAAACCTCTAATTGCATATTGTGAGGTCATAAGGCTCTTCAAAATTCTCTCCAGAAAGAAAATATAAGATTTGCTGACCTGATAAAGACATAATTTCAGCCATTTGTTCACATTCTGATAATTATTCATTTGGAACAGACCTCCCTGAAGTTGTCTTGTTTAGCTCTGGGTAATTCCCTCATTATTCAGCCATAATACTGAAGATATTCATCTCTCCTTTTTATATTTTTTTCCACAATGCAGAGCAGCTCCAACACAGTAATGTGTTTGAGCCTCAGCATAAAACAAACTGATGTTTTAGGAAGTAATTAAGTATCGGAATGAATAAAATTCTTGGTCTGAAACAAGTAGAGATGAGGCTTGAACATGATTACCTTTTTTCTGTTTTCAACAAAAATTCATCCTGTACTCAGGAACACTTTTCCTAATCTAACTTTTATCCAGCCATCTAAGTTTCTAAGTGAAAATGCATGTTTTTACCAAAGAACATTTCTCTGATTATGTTTCATCCAAAGCATCTTGAACTCCATTGCATCTCTGTGTTACAAGTAGTTATCAAACTTGAAATACTCCTTCCCCAGTCCATCAGAACCACTGTCATCCCAGAGAAAGAACCTCCCTGAGTTTTTTAATTCAGTACCTTCTGGTGGTACTTTTCTATGTCATCTGCAAAGGTATAAACTTTACTGTTGTACTGTATTTTTCTATTTCTAAAAAAAAAAAGCCAGTTTTTAAAGTTTTAAGGTACACAGAACTGTCTATCTGTTCTAACTACCCAGACCAGCTCTGGGCCAATGTTCTTGGGAATAAACCATCAAAGTAAGGTGGAAGTTAATCTCTCTTCACGGAAAAAGATGGTGTGATCTTCAAAAACACAGTGAAATGACCCAAAAAGGGGTTTAAAAAACAAGAAGAGATAGCACCACAAACAGGGCTATGTTGGAAGTAAAGCACTTCAGTTTAGAAACAGAATGCCTTGGGTTGGAAGGGACCTTAAAGATCATTTAGTTCCAATGCCCCTGCCATAGCAACCTTTCGCTAGACCAGGTTGCTCAAAGTCTCATCCAACCTGGCCTTGAACGAAGCAGAATGTTTAGCAGAAATGTGTAAAAACCCTAGCTGCCTTCCAATGCAGATTTGAAAATCATCCTCCAGCAGGATCAGCATCTCTGCCCCATGCTTCTCCCTCAATGCTCATTCTAGGGACAAGGAGACTCACTCCTCAGTCATATCACTCTTCTTTTCCTGGTTCCACTGCAAGATGTGGCAACAGAAACAGAGACGTAAGGTTTACTCCTTAGGTTAAGGAAGGAGTTCCAGAAACTTAAAGCTTATTAGGTGACAACTTCTTTCCCGCAGACATTAATTCAAGCCACACACTCATATGGAATCTAGTAGTTCCTGAGTCTTCCAGGAACCACCCCTGCAACAAGTACAGGGTAGCTGAACAGATAGAGTCATTACATCATCAACAGAAAATGCCATTGACATCCTACCAGGGATGTAGAGATATTTAGCAACGTCTGAGAGCAATTGCATCTTATCATGGGTTTCCAAGTAGCTAGAAAACTAAGTAAGCCTTGGGGGGTCTTTTTTCACTTCCAAGTCATCTCACAATTTTTGACATCATTGCGATTTCTTTAAAACTCCTGTATTTTTAAGTATAGAAGGTGAAGACCAGTGAAATAACAATAGAAATGAAGCAAACCAGACACAAGGAAATAAGCATGATCTTCTATCCTACATGCCAGACTGTAGGACACAGGCATTTTTTTTTAGAGCTAAAAGGTACTGGGACATTTGGTAACAACAGAAAAGAATGTAACAAGACAAGCAGTAGGCAGTGGAAATTGGAAATCAGTAGTTAGACTGCAGATATGGATCAGATCCACCAACACCCAAACTTTGCACATGTTTCATTCAGCTCTTAACTTTTCGTAATTTGGGCCCTGATACTTAAATTCTGGTACAAACCCAGAGAAAGTTTAATTAGATATCAAATCCATTGTGAAATTTAATAAGCCAAGTTTTTCCAGTCCTTGAAGATTCAAGAGGAAAAACTTGGGATTTCATATTTAATGCTTGCACTGTCGGCTAACAGCAGGATAAAACCATCCCCCCAGCTGCTGCTGGCATGAGAAAAGGTAAAATACACATTAACTCACCAGTATCAGTGTTCCAGAGCTAACGGTCAACAGAAAAATGGTGTTGTACAAAATACACAAACTAGTGCCTCCATAGATTAACGAATTCATCCTAAACATTGTAGACAGCAGAGCACTTGTCAGGAGAAGCGCACAAAGCACACAGCCAACCTAAAATTAACCTCTACCCACTAAAACCATGCCTCTATCAAACAGATTACTTCTTTGAAGAAACTTCTTGTTAGACACATATATTATAAGCCACATATTATCCTATCCTGGAACATATATAGAAATTCAATTCTCAGACTATACCCTAGAGTAAGGTAATGACTTGAATCCCTCTTTCAAATTCCCTTTTCTCCTCTTCAAACAAAGCTCTTCCTTTTCAAAATGCATAGAAACAAATTTATGTACAACCACACACACCAAATAAGAGTCAGACTGTGCCTTAGCAACAAATGCAACATCTTCCAATGCATTTCCCACACACAAAACAAAGTATGCCCCCCATCTCAAAGCTCTCTTAGAATGTAACCCACTTCCTTCAGTGCATTACATGCCATCATGGAAGCTCTGTGGATTAAAGCAAACAACCACTTATACAGCAGAGTAAACTTTCTCAGAGCAATCAGTAAGTCAGAAATACCCATTTACAAATAGGATAATATTCTTCACAAACCATTCATCTCATCTGACCTGTCAATCTCTGACCTTTCAGCCCAAATCTATAACAGAAATCTACAAAACATCCCCAAAAGACAAGACTGGGAGCAGAAATCTGCGACTACTGGTACACGTGTGCCATGGTTTTAAATCATGGTTTTAAACCCTCTACCTGGGTCCATTTCCAGATGCAGGTGATACTGCATATACTGATGTGGAAAACTGAGCTCGTTCCATCCTGATTTTAGAGTGACAGGATATTGTGTTTATCACCTACAACAAAGGCATCATTGTCTCAAACAAAACATTCCCAAGTTGACTGACCTAGACAGCTTTCAGTACCCAACAGTTTTCAGGGAGCAGCAAGGGCCAGCTGCTCTGTGAGGGAAAGTGAGGCAGCAGCCAAGCATCATAATAAAGTATGTGGGAGCATTGTCCTAACCAGAAAAGTGGCAGGATGCAGAGCAGCAATTTCAGGTCAGAAAAGACAGTGATCAAGAGACTGATCAGGATCAGACATGGTGCAGTGACCACACAGCAAGCCTGCAGTGGTGAGGCAGCTCCGAGGCCAAACCAGCAAGTCCGGGTCAGACTCGTGGAGGTCCAGCAAGCCTGCAGTGGTGAGGCAACTCCGAGGCCAAGCCAGCAAGTCCGGGTCAGACTCGTGGAGGTGGGAGACTGGGCACAGACACAGCTGCTACACAGTTGTGGTGTGGCATGGACAGGGGCAACACTAACATTGCAGATGAAAGCAGCTCCCAAGGCAAAAGGGTCAGGCCCTCGCTTCTAGGTCTATTCACAACAGCTTTTTTCAGCACAGGAACTGATCTTGGACTCAGCTGACTGAACTCCATACCTTTGACAACTGAACTCCTAGAAGGTAGATGCTCTCAGGACCTGAAAACGGGCTTGCCAGAATCAGTGTGAACTGCTTTCTACACTGTAAATGTCAATTGGTAACTATTTCTGAGAGCTGGAGAAATGTCAAAGGATAGAGAACTGCAACTAAAATCTCAATAATCAGAAAGGGAAATCTTGACCAGGAAGCCTCAGACATCTGCAGCAAAACACTAGAACAGTATAATGTAAAAATTTCTGAACAGAAATGTGGAGTGTTTCAAGGAAGACAGAGAGAATTTGGTAGATAAAACTTATCCTTCCAGCAAGTTTTACTAGGTTGATTGTTTAAAGGTAAATGAATTGATACAGTATATTTGAAGTTTTACACAGCACTAGATTTAGCATTGTAAGAAATTTTGATTTAATGTTTTATTTTCTAAACCCCCCTTTTGGAAGCAAACTTAACATTGTAAAGTTTTGCATGTGCACTTAAATTATCTTAAAGAAAGAAATATAAGCAAAAGATCTTACTTCAAAACAGTTGGATTTGCCTTTGATACCTTTAAGAGAAAGAAATGCAAAAATGTACTTAATGGAGAAGACAGACGTACACGAAGCACCTCAACTAAAGCTCTTTGGTTAAAAGTAAAAAAAAGATATTTTTTTTCTTTCTTTTTGAAAGATGATGTATTTTCCTGTTTCACTTTCATTTATTCCACAGTTTTTCAGATGTACGTATGATATAGTTACCTCAGTGTCACTCTTATTTTAACACAAACTGCAGTCTGGCAGGTGCTCATCACAGGCATGCAATAGAGGCGTTCGTTTTCAGAGCACTCCTTTAAGAGATTTGGACTGTAGCCATGTACAGTATAATATCATAATACATTCTGTGCATATCGTACAACTCCGGGAGACTGGAATCCAGGCTAATAAGAACAGTTGCAGTAAATATTTTGCAGTAAACACATTTCCAGAGTAGGAGATGGGTAGTACTGTTGAGTGAGAAAGAGATAAATAAAAAGTCATGTTCATTCAATCAATAAATGAGGTCATGCAGGGTAGTTAAGCTGTGTCTCACCAGTGGTCTACCTAGTTCAATATCCTGCTTCTCGAAAGACCCCACACTTAGTACTTCAAGAGAATTAAAAGCTATTGACAGAGTCCATCATTATATGACAGAAGATTCTTGTCTGACCTGTATAAACAACATACTCACAGACGCATGCTGATCTCAGCATGAGTGAAGGGCAAGGTTCAAAATGTTTCAGAAGTTACTTATTCCAACTGAATGACATCATCTACTATCTGCTTTCTCTTCTTAACATTTTCTACATACTTAGGAGCCTATTATGGGAGGCATTGTAGCAAATGAGTGCAGGTCCTACTGAAAAATGCAGTGAGCATTCAGAAACTCTTAAAGGCTAGTCCCTCTTCCCTGCTTTTAGCCATATTGCTCTTGGCACGTAAATTAGCACACTATAAACTGCAAGCTTGGTCTTGTCAACATATCAAACTAGAGTGCTAATCATTAATAAGTCATTCTGAGATAATATTGACAGCTGCTTTGCTTTATTATCAATGCCATCTGTGCCCAGCTCCCCATCTTCTCCTTTCTACTACTCTTAAGCTTGCACTCTAAATGTTTTTCAGGCTGCAACAAGCAGAATGGAAATAACAGCTTGAGCTTCTTGAGAAATATCAGCAGCCAACTGAAGGAGCCCAGAAGAGAAGGAATAATATGATTATAGAGTCCCACTGAGTTTTCAGCATGTCAGCTTTATGAATAATAACATGCTGCCAGATGCTATTTCCTAGTAGTGATCACCTTGACTGTTTCCAAAGGCCAATGTTGTATGTATGTAAGATGACTATTTTCAGCAGCACTAAAGCCTCAATAAGACTGATTAGCAGATAACAGTATCTGTATCATTTCTGAGTCTTCTTTTTATAGTAATAATACTATTGCTTTGATCACAAACTTCTCTCACTCACCCAAGACTGTAGTGAACAAATATTATTAAAAGGTAGCTCCAAGTCTTCTGCTGTGCCACTTGAAGATTTTTCATTTGTGAATTTCCAAGGTGTTTGCACTTCAGTACAGAACTGATAATGAGAAAAACACTTGCCCTGGCTAACTAAACTGCATTCCTGTGAACAAATGAAAAACTTCAGTCTTCAGCAGTAAATTTAGCATAACTCATCAAAGACAAGTCAATTTTAAACAGGCACCTAACTAGCAAAATTATTTTTTAAATTCTAAAGAAAAAACTAAAGTGTTAATTCAAGCCCCTCTTATGGATCAACTCGATTGTGATAAAAATGCTGAGATAAATTGTATAAATAGACAGATATTTCATTGCTCTCTGATAATATTTTTTGAAGAAGAAGGGAAAAGCAAAGATTTTCAAAAGAGACATAGAAAAACTTTTAAGTGTGGATGGCTTTTTAAAATACAGTCATTTTTGATTTTTCAGTAATGGTATTTTGGGCAGAGGTGGAACAAGGCCAGAGGTCTATCATTTCCTTTGGAAAAAGAAAACTGTCTTGTTTCTAAGTGAATTTGATCACTTACAATTTTTAATTCAGAGGAAAGAAAATAATAAAGTGTGCTTTCTTCATATGAGCTCATTCTGAATGCAAAAATTCAAATTCAGTCCAAAGCAGAAAGGTCTGGAACAGATGGCAGAAAGTCAGTTGAAAAGAGGCTGTCAGTGGCAGACAATGATACCTTCAGCAAATAATAAAGGAAAAACTCTACAATGCAGGAGGAGTTTAGGTAGCTTGTTAAGAGCACTTGTCAGGAAAAGAAGGGACTGAGTGCTTCCTGGATGAAGAAAACATACTTCTAATGATCCAAGGAAGGGACTGGGAGCTCAGAAAGCTTTTCTGCTTCTCTCAACTCATCATTGACATAATAAAATGCATTATCTCTACAGAATGTGCCTCTACTACATATTTGGAAATCATAGATTCAGCAGCCTCCCAACTACCACGCAAGAGACACAATTCAGCGTGAGGAGAGGGGCTTGAGAAGGATGATTAGAGGCTGTGACTCCAAGGTAAGGGTTTGGTAGGCCTATGGTGGCCAGGCTGAAAAAGATGAAGGACAGGAGTTACAGCAAGTTCAGTGTATGCAATTATCTCACACAGATGACTGGCCAGGGCTGATAACATACTGGCAAATCCAACAAGGAATTTTTTTAGATTGAGTAGTGGAGTTTGGCATCTGTGGTCTTCAGTTCTCAATGAATGACCATGATTTATGTTTAGTTGGTGTGTTCTTCATTGTGATTCCTCAGCCTACTTGGCCCTTAATGTATCCATTACTAGTCAGCAGAAAGAAAACCCATGAGTAACCCTGCCTCCTGTGGTGTCACAGACCCAACCTCAATAGAAGCAGGACCTGCTAGAGGGATATAATGCTTTGAAAACTGGATTTTGTGTCTCCACCCATCTGTAACAAGGCTGAATCCTGCAAAATCAATATCTGTTTCATGTTACCCAGGTTCTCTGGACCACAATCAGAGACATAATGAAGAGAGGACACACAAGGAGAGCTAACAGCCTACCGGGGCACAAAGCATGCCCATGAGCTACTCCCCTCCAACCCTGATTCAGGATTCTGCAGGAGAGTGAAGCTGCTCGTGAACAGTGTGAGACCTGACAGGTCCACTTTGAAAAAGGAGCAGAAGAAAGGCTCTTTTTCATTTGGTCATTACTCTGTCTGTCAAGCCATAAAACACTGCTCCCCTAGATCATGTCTTCAATACCGCACACAGTCATCAATAGTTCCTGTTAGTTTTTACAGGTTAAGCACAGGAAATATTTGATCTTATCTCTCCATTCTCTATCCCTTTTTGACATTCACAGCATTAAAAAAATTAAAAGCCAGCTCAGTCTTTCTCCAGCAACTAAAAGCATGAAAACAAATCTAATTGATTATTTCAATAACACTGAAACCACTTAGGAATAAAGACTGAAAGATCTTTCATTAAACAGAATTCTAATTAAGATAGTGATTTACATGTTAATGACCAGGTGGAAATCTTAGGATTGGTCTTTTTTTTTCTGTTGTTTTCATTGCTTTGGTCTATTTTAAACAAAAGGAGCTTTATTTATAAATTATAGTAGCCTTTGCTGTGCATACATTTAGTTACGTTTCCACTAAGCTATCCCTTTATTTCATGACATTTGCATTTTCAGATAGAATTAGATTATCCTCTCCCTTCAAGCACACTTTTAATGTCAAAATAAAAGGCTTTAGCAATACTCTTTAGAACTTTAAATGTGGATCTAGGCTTTTGAAATCATACTGGACGTCATGTAGAAAGAGTGTTGACTATGTCTGTATCTAGTCTAGCCAAAATGGTGTGTTAAGGATGTGTTTTGAAATTTGCCAAAGCAGATTGACATAAGTTCCAACACCAGGTGTCAAACAAAACAAGTTGAACTGCAAAGACAGAGAAGGGATTTTCTTTTTCTTCCCATTTTAGTAAAAACCTCAAAGCTCTTTGACCTGATTGCATGTTTACCTCACAAAAAGCAACTGAAAGAATTCATAGAATCATAGAATGGTTTGGGTTGGAAGGGACCCTAGAGATCATCTAGTTCCAACACACCTGCCATGGGCAGGGACACCTCCCACTAGACTAGATTGCTCAAAGCCTCACAGCAGCCTGGCCTTGCCAGTTTTTGCTGGAGGACACCTGAGGAGATCAGTGAAAGCCAGTCTCTCATGGTTAACAAAATACAGATAAAAAATTCCAGCCATTCTATGATTCTATGAATCATCTTCAAGTCACTATGAGGAATCTCTTCCGTGTATAGAGGAGGACTCTCTAAAGAAAAAAAAAAAAAAAAAAAAAAAAAAAGTTGAATGTAGGCAAATTGACCTTGTACCAATACATGATAGACTTCACATGTATTAGGCCTGACTTGTCCCAGAGAACTCCCCAGACCAGACGTTTTGAATTGCTGCTTAGAGGCTACTTAAACCTGGTCTGTGCTCAGACTGCTTAGAAACTCCTCCTATCCATGTAGCAGCTCATGCTTGGGACTCATCTAGGAAAAGTACTCAGTGCCATCTGGCCTGCTGGCCACCAGCCATTTAATACTTCTATGGACAGCAGATGGATTAGACGGAAGCTGCTCATCTAGGCACAGTCCTGGAGCTTTTGTGTACAACAGCCAAGTGCATCCTTGAGTAGTGTGCCTTGGGAGTTTGTTCTGGCTTCCTCAAGAGGCAGCCCTGACAGCACACCCAGCAACAAATTCAGCAACAAACTATGGATGGTTGGTTGATATGACTGTGTGCTTGGCCTTAGGGCCAGAAAAGTGTAAATGCAGTGACCCAGGCTGCACAAAAGGCACGCCAAATTCTCTTGTTCTCCCAGCTGTTTTGGACTTGCTGAAATCTCCTGGGCTGTGTCACATAGGTGGATGAAATGATCGTAATGGCAGAAGATAGGTCTGGAAGGGACCCCAAAAAAAGGGATCTAATCAGAGGCAGGACCAAGTCATATTTCCAGTTATAAAGATTTCACAGTCATTTTTCCAGTACTTCATTTTCCATTACTCTTACAAATAGAAAGGCTCCCCAACAGCCTAAATTCTTTGTCCCTTCTCACCATAAATGTTGCTAGTCATCAGCTGACTGCTCTTTAAAACTCTTATGTATTTTTAATCTTCCCAAGTCGACTTTCTCTCTGACGAGAACCTTTTGGTCAAGTGACTGAACAGGGCTGGAAAGGGTAAATCCACTCACTTAAGAACACTAGATGGATCTCACGAGGAGGGACAAGGCGATTAAACAAAGATCAGCTATCACATTTTTTGTGCCTAAGCTATAACAAAGATTTCTGTGAAATACTACTGATTACAGCCATGGCACAAAGTCCTCACTACACTGTACACAGCTCTGTTGCATGCAAGAATGCTAATAGGTTGCTGTTTGTCCCCATTAGCCAGTGCACCTCTGATTTATAACTCATCTTGCAAAGGCTGTGAAATTCCTTATCTAGAAAAGGTTTTATGACCATCTTTCCCATAGTATATGCTAGTAATACAACTAAAATCTAAAAATAAGTCTAATGCAAATGCTCATATTTTGCACTATATTTTGAAATACTGCATAGAAAAAAAGCCTATAAAGAACAAGAGGCTGCTAAGTTTTTAGTTTATACGTTTTGGTGTTTAAACCTTGTATGTTAACATATTTTCTCTACATATATATATCTGTCTCTAAAAAACCTCATCTTTATTCCTCAGTCCAACTTCTTAAGCTATTTTAATAAGACTCACTATTAGCAATATCCACAATGTTAAGCCCACTAAAATCTAAGAAGCAGTGAATGGCAAGCTTTGGTTTCTGTTCACTCTTAGGAAAAGGTAAAAGCCAATATCACTTAAGATTGAAAGAATTTATTTATTTAAACTTACAAGTCAGTAAAAAATTTGGGAGAGACTAATTAGCACAGAGTAGACCTGTCAGGTAAAAAAATTTCAGTTACATGTCCTTTAACTGACACCTCTGTCAGTGTATTCAGATTAAGTGTGTCAGAACCACCTGAGGTTTTGGTGGTGAATCCTCTACACAGCTTCTTGATCCTAACCTATTTCACCTGCTGCATATAACTTCTGATGACTCCCTTACACTCATCCAGTTGAAAATCAGTCTTACCTGCCTTGTCAATGTATATATACCAACCCTGCCAATGCAATTCCACCCTGTAACTATTGTATTTTCAGTTTCAAAAGCATTAACTGCTGTCCATCACAAATGGCTGTCCCAGGTCTGATATCACTTACTGATCCTTTTGAAGTCTACCAAAATGTGTGGTAAATGCTCTGGTCCAATGTTACACTTTTCAGCTATCCTTTTGAACCATTTTAAGGGCTCTAGCTGCTGAAATGTGACAAATCACAACATGTTGCCACTGAGTACCCACCTCTTCCATGTGCTGGAGGAAAGCACTTTGCAGAGGAGTTAACATAACAAAATGTGTATCTGTGCTTCACAGAGTCTAGTTCAGTCTGGAGTGTTAGGTTACACTATCAGTGAAAGTCTGTTGCTTTCCTTTCAGTAGTAGTAGCAGCAAAATATACTGGATGAGTATCTCATGGAACGTAATATTTAATGCAAACATCGTATGACATGCTTCGAACTGACCAGAAGCAGTGGCAGCACACATTTCATTCACATTACCCCTTTACAACTTCATCCTGAAGAAACTAGTATAACAGAGTAATTAACTATCTAGGACTGAGTGCGGTTCTCATTCACATTGAAGCTTTTGTTTGTCACCTGAGATCATAGAATCATAGAATCATTAAGGTTGGAAAAGACCTCAAGGATCATCAAGTCCAACCCAACACCACCTAACTCACTAAACCATGTCCCTAAGCACCACATCTACACGTTTCTTGAACACCTCCAGGGATGGTGACTCCACCACTTCCCTGGGCAGCCTGTTCCAATGCCTGATCACTCTTTCAGTGAAGAAATTTTTTCTAATATCTAGCCTAAACCTCTCCTGGTGCAACTTGAGGCCGTTTCCTCTTGTCCTATCACTTGTTACTTTAGAGAAGAGCCCAGCACCCACCTCACTATGATCTCCTACTAGGTAGTTGTAGAGAGTGATAACATCTCCTCTCAGCCTCCTCTTCTCTAGACTAAAGAACCCCAGCCCCCTCAGCCGCTCCTCATAAGACCTGTGCTCCAGACCCTTCACCAGCTTCGTTGTCCTTCTCTGGACCTGCTCCAGCACCTCAATGTCCTTCT
Source organism: Pterocles gutturalis (assembly GCF_000699245.1). Lineage (NCBI taxonomy): Eukaryota > Metazoa > Chordata > Aves > Pterocliformes > Pteroclidae > Pterocles > Pterocles gutturalis. The sequence goes on from NW_010135682.1 coordinate 73,673, forward strand.
TGTGGTGAGGGGCCCAAAACTGAACACAGTATTCAAGGTGTGGCCTCACCAGGGCCTAGTACAGGGGCACAGATTACTCAAGATGAGTTCTTCTAGACCAGCTGGTAGTCTTAGAAGAAAAGTGGGTTCTACTTATAACCAAACATAATGATGGGTACACTACTATAGTGCTAGGTCTTTCTAACTCCATTCAACTTTGCTACCATTTGATTACTGCTTGGTGGCGACCTGCTGGGCACTGCTGAGGCTGGATACATTCAAGCAGGAAATGCAATACATAACTACATGTACCAAGCACTTGGGCTATTCCCAAGCATATATCCACCTACAGAAATTGATAAATTCTCTGTACTGAGACTTCAGTTAAAAAAAAAAAAAAATTCTATGTTTATCACGAAAGTAAATCAGTCCCAAGCAAAACTTAGTCATTATTGTGGATCTGCTTGAGTCACAGGAAACATACTGACCATTTTTCATTCAGGAACAGAAACCGTACACAGAAAGCTAGAAAAATCACTGCATGGAACCTGTTCCATGCCAAGATCTTCTGCTTATTTCCAGTGGCATAATGGCCTTTCTGGTCAGGATGCCAAGTCTGCTATAATCAGCAGAGCTAAGGGCTCTCAACACTTCAAAAGATTGGACTCTAATTGCTGCAAAATTAGTTAATGCCAAGGGGGAAACACAGGCATCAGGATGTGAGCCTTTGCCCCAAAAGAGTGTCAAAAATAACATCCATATTCATTAGACAGTTGACAGGAGAGTGCTGAGAATTGGGCTGTACTGCAGCCTGCCTGCAAATCTGATGAACTAGAAAAAATAATGAGCTTTGGGTTCAAAAGGTTTTCTTTAATGTGCATCAAGCATTTTCATGAAACACAAGTAACTACATAAATTTGCTATTTAGCAATAATGGGTCATGTCAGAGCTGGATATCTCTTGATCTCCTGCTGAGATGACAGCATGCACCATGCACCAGTCTTCTGCCAGACTGAAATGAGTGTTAGCAGATTTACCCTTAATGAGCTTATCACACTGAAGTACCAGTTAAAGGGAGCAGGTCACAGATTGTTTGTGTAGTTGCCCTGATGTGTCTAACTTGTTAATTCAACACATAAATGTTGTGTTGCGGATAGGAGGCACTCCCAGTCTACTGTACCAGACCAACCTTTGCACAACATCTATAAGCTTTCCCTCTGCCTGAACCTGGGGTAAATTGGCACAACTCCAGGGTCTACAGTTGAACCAATTCGATCTGTGCCAGCTTTGGATCTGGCCTTGTACATGGGCACTTTCTCCTCTCACCATCTTTTCTGACTGCTTTTGCTACTGAAAAAAAAATGTTAAGCAAAGTTTGAAGTAGGGGGACAGTTTCTGGCTCTGTTATACTGATACTTTCAGATCATGTTTCTGTTTATGCATTTACCCTTCTATTGCATGTCTGTACATGGTAGAAGCCTCAGTCGTGCAACCCCTTTGGATTCAAAGACGATTAGAGTATGAAAGGAAGATTAGGAATGAGAAGGGACAGCCCTATGATGCAGGGATACCACAAAATCTGCTGAAAGACGCCCACCCTGTTCTCTTCAAGATACATGAGAAATCTGGGATGAGCCAATGGGTATTACTACAGCACACACCAGTATGCACAGCCACACTAGCAGATACTAATGCACAGAGAACACTACAACCCTTCATTTCCTACCCCCAGTGAACCCATGCCTATCTTTTGCTGTAATGTCTTTCTGCACTACAGAACATCCTTTATGTGAAAGTAGGAGACTTGCTAGAGGAAGAAGATCTTCAAGCCCCAGAAGCTCTGCTGCACCATTGTATTTTATTGTGTGTGGGAACTAGGTTGACTGTTTGCTCCATGACTCCATTTCTCTGTTGGAAAATGCTTGAGATTTCATGTGAAGCCTTAGTCCCTTTCTCCGATATGGGAAGACCATATCCAGTGCCATCTCAGGAAGGAAAGACATATGTTAAGATAAAATAACCTCATATAACCATATACATACCAGTACATTAATTCTCTTGCAGCTGCATAATCTCTCCTGCTGTTTTTTTCTAACATCAATTTCACTTTAAATATTCTGTTTTGGATTTCACAGAAGAAGCAGTATGCGATAATGCTGTATGAACATCTAACAGCAAATGCTATTTTCACTGAAATCAATTTTGTGTCATAGCCCATTTGGTACTTCAAGGCAATGCGAGATTTAAAACTGCAAAAGCTTTAGTAGGGCATATAGATTACACAGTCGAATCTTCTCCTTGTCAGGATATGCTTAAACTGTGACTTTGATGGTGAAATAGCTAAAAGGGCCTCTATTTCTCCCTTCTCTTCAGATCTGTTCACAGAGCTATTTGTGAAACCACATTATGAACCGATTCTTTGAAATAATTCAGCTTAAAGATAACCCTTTCTCTTTTTTTTGCTGAAGAGGGGCTGAATCCAGGACACAGTGGTGTAACACCACCAACAGTTGCACTGGCACAAAGAAGGGAGAACACAGTGTTGCATGAGAGCACTAACAAACCACAGAGAGCAAGAGCTCCTTCAGCCATTTTCACTGTTTGTAGTCAGTGTCTTGTATAACTCCACAATTACCTGAAAAGTAGTCCTATCAATGACTAGTTCTTGTGATTCAAAGTATATTTTGGCAATGAGCTGTTTCCCAAGGGTTTGTCTCTTGTGATTCAAAAAGTATACAGGGATTTTTCTTCAACTTGGATTAAATTATAATCCACAAGAGGTTATTATTTAGAACACAGGTAAAGGGTAAGAAAATGCTGCATGGTAATGGTGTCAAAGCTAGCCTCCTTTTCAAAGCAAGAATTAACTGGCATCACTGGTAAATTATAAAGTCCACCCCAACAGCAAAAGCATTTCTCTGATGGAAAGAGAGTCAATACACAACAACACACCCGTGGAACAGGTTATGGCAGCTACACAAGAAAGAGTTCAGTAATAATAAGAGCTGATCAATGAGAATGCCAGTACCATGCAAGCTCTATAAGAACAAAAGCATAAATACTCTCACCTGAAAATACAAGTTGTATACAAAAGCTGTTTTGAGCACAAGTTTTTTGGTATGAGAAAGCTGTACTGGCAATGCCTCTTACCAAGTGTTGCTTCTGCTTCAGACAGGACGGCTGGATCCAAAGTGTCTGTATGCAGCCTTCACTTTAGACACAGCATGAGACTTCATCATCCACCTCCATAGTCTTCATCATGGCTATCCCTCCAAGTATTTTCCTCCTTTCCTGCCCTTGGCTCTCAGAAGGCATCTCTTTGGCAGCTATCAGTTTGCTCTTACAAAAAGTCCTCTGCACTGCTGCTTTAGACACCATGGCACATGCTCTGTTGTTACCTCACCCCTTTCCAGGTGCCTTAGCTCTTCTGTATTTATATTTCCCTTAATTGCAGGGACTGAATTAAAACAAAAACATCCACTGCTTTCTTCCCCTCTGTATACTTAACAGAAATATAAGCATCACTGCAGTACAAGCATGGAATTAAGTCCGTGTTTAACAAAAAACTCTGCCAAAACTTGAGGTGTTTATTCTGTCCTTACACACAAATGAAAGGGAATTTGGCCAGTGTAGGAGTAAAAACTGAGGACTAAATTCTGCTTCATTCACTCAGTGCAGCACTCGACTCTGCCAATAGTTTCATTTATTTCAAGCTGTTACTTAAGGGTGCAAGAACACAGGACTCTGGATGCAAAAAAAAATGGCAGATCTGGTTCACAATGTATGAAGTTCTGTCAAGATGCATGAGAAATAAAGATCATTGAGAAATACTGGGTATAAGCTTGTCATTCATTTCATGATTTAGCATCCCCAAATTGCCTCATATAACATAGTTTTCGATGTATTTCTTTAATGCAGCAACCCTTAGAAGTGTTTTTGCAAACATACATTCCCTTAGCTTTTGCATACTTGTCACCTAAATCAATATCCAAGTAATTAATCCTGTAATTAAAGCCTCCTTACTGTCTTTTATCTGTAAACACATCTCCTGATCCTCTCCTTTCTCTAATTTCTCTACAGGTCTCAAGGGAGACATCATCCAGCTCCTTTCAATGCCCTTAATTTCTACACAAACTGTGTCAGAAGTTATATAGTTTCTCTTTACAGACTCAGTAATCAGCCCTCTCCAGGATACATCATCCTTTCTTCTACTTTATTTTGTTTCTTGCTTTTGGCAGCTCCTGTATTCTGTTAAGTCAGTCCCTTGATGTTTTCCAGGCTTGACTGTGACGTTATATGAATATTGTATATCCCTTGGTAACAAGTAACCCCTGTAAGTAAGTTTGGTGCTATACGCTTCAAGAATTTGTCTGGAATATATTCACCTTGTACTTTGAAATCCCCTAGGCTCATAAGATACAAAATTGAACGCAGAGTACAAGAACCTAAACACAAGAAAAATTTCCTATATAAGAGAAGATCAGGACTCTGGACTGGGATTTAGAAGACTGGGGATTACTTCTTGACTCACAAATTCTGCATGTGATCATCAGCCACAGATATATCGTCGTAGAAGAGAAGTCTCTACAAGGATAATGAAGTTCTGCCTCCACCTCTCCCCTCTTCAAATCATCATCTTGGAGGTGAATTGGAGATACTCTGTATGCCCTAGGTTGTTAATGTATTGGCAAGATATTTGAACACCCAGATGTTTGAACACATTAGTCCTTGTGTGCTTCAGGAACTACAGCCTAGATCTATATGTAGTTTGCATTTGCAAGTTTGCATTCTGTACTTGCAGCCTGTTAGAACTTCCTTAACTCAGTGGTGTAAATATAACATTATTGTCTTTTTATCTCTATTCCTTGCCTTCAACATTTCTTTTTCTTCAGTTCTTAATCTTAACTATTGAGATTATAGTTTACTCTGGGCACAAAATGCTTAATGAGACAACATTTAGGGTATACATGGAAGTAACAGTAACTAGAACTATGCAAAATGTTCAAACAAATGCCTTGTGTTCTGCACAAATTCAGTGACTAGCTTCAGTATGAAAAAATCCAGATGACTTTTGCCTCTTAATATTTTCAGTACAAATTTACAGCCTTTTATGTTAAGCAGCCTTTTTGTTATGAAGATTCCTCACTCTAGTTTAAAAACAGAAGTATCAGGAAAACTTTTGGTTTTAAAATTTCTCCAGTGCTTGGGTGATGTGGTCCCAAAATGTTTTTAGCTCACCTTAGAAGTAAAACGATTCTACAAAATTATGCCCCTGTTACAACCTTCTTAGCTGACATCAGCCAGCTGCTTGGGGTCTTTAGCAACCACCCTATGGAATCTCTTAGGAGTTTTCCTTACACTTGTATGCTGTATTCTTCAAATTCACTAAACATCCTTAGAGCTGTGCTGATACCAAAAGGATCACTTACAGTCTAAAGAGAAACTCGATAACAAATGCAAACTGCTCTGGACAGGCCCCATGACACCAACATGGCAGGAGACACTCAAACAGTAAATACACCTGCACTAGTGATCTCTTGGTAGTACACATCAGTATTCAAAAAAAGTAAATCCAGGGCTTCTTTAGCTGTTTCCTAATTCTGGTAAATGGGGAATAGGGTTGCAAAATAGATCCTAAACAAGTCACTTGAGGCATATTACAGGCTCTCAAGGCCTCTGGTGATTAACGCATTCATTGCACCTGCACATTAGGGGATTTCCTCTTGGTGCCCATCAGGCAGTCCACCACAATGTGCTCTGGTACCAAGGACACAGAGTTAAAGCAGGCAGCAGGATCTGAGTTACTGGAATTCATTTCACTAATCAACTTAATTAATTTGATTAATTTAATTGATTGTTTAAATTAATTTAAATGTTGTTAATCACTTTACTTCATTTCTCCAGTAACAGAATTACAGTGGGAGCCAAAACAGCACAAAGAAAACAGAGGCAATCTGAAGATTCAAGTTAAATGTGAGGTGGTTAAAGCTAAATTAATGGTGTAAACATGGCACACTACTGAATTGCAAGGCCAGGGCTGCATCCACCTTATCTGCCTCCAATATTTTGTGAGGGGAAGCATTCTGAGGGGGTGAGAACCTGGCTGCTACACAGACACATATTATGACTGAATTTAACCAATAAATTTGTGGTGGGTTAGCCCTTG
>NW_010135683.1:0-3257 GCF_000699245.1 Pterocles gutturalis
TTAAAGAGCTCCGGTCCCAAGACGGACCCATGAGGGACACTGCTCGTGACCGTCCTCCACCCTGACACAGAACCATTAATCATAACCCTTTGGCTGCGTCCAGCCAGCCAATTCCTAATCCATCGTACAGTCCATCCTTCAAATCCACACCTCTCCAATTTAGAGAGAAGGATGTGGTGAGGGACCATGTCAAAGGCTTTGCAGAAGTCCAGGTAGATGACATCCATCGCCCTTCCCCTGTCCACCGAAGCCGTCACTCCATCATAGAAGGCCACCAGATTGGTCAGGCAAGATCTGACCTTGGTGAAGCCATGCTGGCTGTCTCGAATCACCTCTTTGTCTCTTATGTGCCTTAGCATAGCTTCTAGGAGGATCTGTTCCATGATCTTCCCAGGCACAGAGGTGAGGTTCACTGGCCTGTAGTTCCCCCGGTCTTCCTTTCTCCCCTTCTTAAAAATAGGAGTAAGAAACACATTATGTTCAGCTATACAACTGAAAAACAAACAGGCACTTATTATCACCAGTAAAATGACCTTGTAGCAGTGTCCTTGTTTGTTAAGACAACATACACTGAGCAACATTTTCATGTAAAAATTTGTACTGTGGAGTCCTTACAGAAGCATAGTTGATGTCGTATAAGTAGCCCTTGCAGTTATTTGAATGACATTACCTACTCTGCGGTGACATGAGGAAACTCGCTGCCTCTCACATTTCATCACAAGGCCTTTTTTCCAATTAGAGAATACAGATGATGTGAAAGCTTCCTCTGTGTACTTACACATAACAAGTTTAGCTCTAAAAGCCATACATTGGCAGAACAAAGTGCACTGTCACTAATGTCAGAGTAATGGAGTTGTTGAAAACCATCAAACCCAAATAAGCACAAAGTACAGCCTGTATTTCTGAAGTAATGCATGGGGAAAAGAAGCAAGTTGGGCCTGATGAGGTATCTCAGTCTCCGACATCTGCTGCTATGAACCTGTTGCACGTGGGGATTGTGGCATCCCTGAGCTACCGTCTGCACAAATTGTCCACTTGCTGTTGGCAGCATAATGCCTTCCTGTACAATTCAACCCAAAGCAATTATTAATGGATTTCATTTTAGCCTCTTGCAAATGTGTACCTTATTTTCACACTTTACTCTGCCTGAAATCTTATAACCAGAACAGTAGTGCAGACTTAGAGTCACACACACTCTCAAGAGCAAAAGTAAATGCAACAAACAAAAGAAACCAAAAAGAAATCCCATCACTCTTCTTTTGTCAAATTTGAATATTTCACTGACTTCAAGAAGCTTGATTGCTTTCCTGCTTGTATTTTTTATTTGAAGTGGTTTTTGTGGAACAATAAAGGAATGAACAAATTAACAGCCTTTATCTTCCCATTGTAGTGGTAAACAACTGTATTTGCATGTAGTGGTAAACAATTGTATTTGCATGTTGCTCTCTTCCTAGGACACTTCACAAGTGAAAAAAAAAAACAAAACAAAAAAACAACAAAAAAAGAAGAAATAAAGAAAAATTATAATTAAAACTGCCTCCTTAGGTCTTTTAATTTCCTCAGCACTCATGGGACTAGAGGTAGGGAATGCATAAGGTCAGGCAGCAGCTCATTCAGTCTTTCCTCTGCCTCTGTGAAAGATGCTTGGACATGAGGCATATGGAGGAGAGCCTGCACTTCTGGAAGCAGTCTTCAGCCCTTGTGACAACTCCACAGAAGACCCAGCTGTGTACAACCCCATGGAAACAGTCAAGTAACACAAGCCAGACTTGGATATCTGTGATAGCATGATTTTGCCCACCCCTGTCTCCTACTTATCTCAAATTTCTCAGTGGTCTATGGCTATGTTTACAAAATAATTAAACAAGTGAACAATCAAGCAAGCAAGCAAATAAATAAAAATTTCTTAATGAGAAATGTCCTCAACAGCTGAGCTCTCGTTGTTTGCTTGTGTTTATTTGCTTGTATTTAGCCTAACTTTAACAACTAAAGAAGCCTTAAGCCCAAGGAAACGTGTAAGCCACTGGTAGCAACTTGAGAAGGATGACTACACAAATTAAAAATGTAGCAAAGCAGAAAAGTGTAGGATATCTCCATTTAATATGTATTATTTTATTTTATTATATGCACAACTTTGATATTCCTGTTGCTAGATGAAAGGAGGAGTAACCATTTAGCAGATCAGAGGGTGCCCAGTCTGGGTGCAGAATTGACCTTAATCCTTTCCAAAGCGCTGTTAGGCACAGCCAACATCTGTCTGGAGAATGAGGCCACATAGTTACACTGAGTCTGCTCACTGAAGCCTCCATGCGAAGAGTATGTTAATTATTTAAAGTTTAACAATTTTGTCATCTATATTAGCCAATTATTTCTGGAAAGATGACAGATAACTAGATATGTTACAAGTGATTTAACATGGCTCCACAAAACTTTGCTTGTTTTAGTTGGGCTTGCTGAACCCTTCTAAGGAGTATACATTTTTTTCCTTAAGAAGGAAGGTAGCAATAAATCATATTTAATGAAGAATCTGGACAGCATTTTTAAATCTAAAAGACATAGGCAGAGCAAAAATGAAGATGTGGAAGGGTGGGAAGCAAATGTGAGAAAGTTTTCAGGAATTCTTAATAAATCAATCCAGCAAACCCTCTGGGAAGTGTTTATATCCCAGCAATTTCAATAATCTGTTCCTGAATTTGCTCATCAATACCTTCTTGGATTTCTTACACATACCTTAATTCACTTGCAAAAATACATACCTTCAGAATCAGTATTCCTGGATTGTTATCTGTCACCAGGTTTCAAAAAGAAAGAAATATGAAATATGATATTTAACTTCCATCACGAATTTAATAAAAACATTTAATTTCTTTTAATTCAAACAGTGCTCTGAGCAGCCACTGAAATCATGTCAATATGATCAACTACATTTTAATATAGATATACACGAGCATATGAAGGAGGGGGGCTGGAAGGACATTTGTTAAGTGGGATATGGTAACTTTGTTCTACCTTATGTGCCTTGTTTGCCTCTAACATCAGGTTAAGATGCCAGAGAGTCAGATTTCATCACCACTCTGTTCTGGTGCAGCTTCCTGATCCAGCACGGCCCTTCCCCATGTTCACACAGAGCCTTGCCACAGGCAGACACTGCTGTAAAATGGGAGAAACAGGACAACATGTTCTAGAAAGACTGTAAAAATGGTTATGGTCATTGCATAATGTCTTCTAAATATGTAAAGCATTAAATAGAAGGCAGC
>NW_010135683.1:3269-20925 GCF_000699245.1 Pterocles gutturalis
CCTAATGAGCTGTCAGGGACAATGCACCATATAGTCAATAGATCTAAGTTGTCAAAAAGAGCAAAAGAGAGAGACTTGGCTTAGATGAGCAGAAAGGACAAGCATGAACCAGATTTTATAGGCCAGATTTTAGTGACAAAGGCAAAAGCTGTCATGTAAAATACGACTGAAATGTAAACCTTACTTTGCAGAACTTTATGTTTATGTGTAGCGTGAATAGTGGACTACCTAAATGGAAATTTTTCACTGAGTTCAACACATATTAAGTTAAATTATATATTACAAAAAAATAAACAAAAAAAAAAACCAAAAACCCAGAGAACACCTGAATAGCAAATGGAATATTTTTAAAAATATATTCCAAATGCTTTCTCAGTAATTATTTCTCAGTAGAAGAGCTACAAATCTCTTTAAATTCTACTAAATCATTGAAGAAATATGGTATTTTAAATTTTGTAGACTTTTCCACAGACCAAAAGGGAAGAAAGAGAAAAGTCTCAACTGAAAAGAAATGAGTGCAGGAACAGGAAGTGAGTATAGAAACAGTGGAAAAAGAGAAGAAAGTATGGAAGGTTTTAATGAAAATAAACCTAATATGTTAAAACTTCAACTGTCCAAACATAGCTGTAGCATATAAATAGCTTAGCATATCTTTCAGCTAGACTTTTTTTTTTATTAACTCATTTAGATTTCATACCTAGAGAGGGAATGAAAGATTTGCAAATTTAAGTGTATGAATCTAAATGAGAGGGGCAGTGGGAAACTGGGTTTTGATACTGAATGACAATAAATTTCAAGGGAATGCCAGAGGCTATTTTTATCATTACTGTTATTTAGTAGCTCCAAAAAGAGTAGAGAAGATAGGGAAGCACATTTGTGAAACCTTAGAAGCTATGGTTAAAGACTTGAAAATTATTCTGCACAGGACAGGAGACGAAAATTGACTTTAACAGGAGGAAGTTTGTTTAAGGCAAAAAAATATTGTCAACTGTGTGTAGTAAGTTTTGTAGAAAGAATTTAAAGCTTTGCCATAATTGCTCCTCAGAAGTGGCTTCTGGGTGGATCTGTGGGTGCTCAGTGCTACTTCAAATGAGACTCTTCCTATAAAAGCACAACTTTAGGCCTATGAAATCAAAAACACTATTCAAAAATAACAAGTATACATAATAACACCCTAAACACACATAATTATAAGACAGAATCATTAACATTTCTGTCTGTGTACCTTTGAATGATGCTTGCTCTAAGTGAAAGGCATGGGTTGGGGTTTTTTTATCATTTGCCTAGACTGACTACGATTAGAAGCAAAGCTACAGAGCAATTCATTCATGCAAATGAGGGACTTAAATTATCACAGGCCTGTCATAAAGACAGACAAAAATTGCAAATATCTCTTAGACCTCCAGGAAGGCTATTGTAAATCAGTCATTTGCCTGTTACTGAATCAGACTTTGTCCATGTAAGAGATTTGACATCCTGGAAAATGGGGTAATTTAGGATTAGTAGGTCTTTAATTTTAAATATTTTAGTCTTCACACCATGTAGGTCTTCTTTGTAATATTAGTAATTTTTATGTGTCTGCAGAGCTTTGTGCATCTATAAACTATTTTTCCCCAAACAGTCCTTTGACATCTATTTGGTTGCTAAGAAGAGTGTCATAAGAAAGATTATTTTTCTACATATCAGATTTTTTTTACAGTGTTTCTTCTCATTTCATCTCAGGCATACTTAAAATATTTTATTATCTTAATCACTTTGGTTAAAAGAGTAACATAAAATTATGCACCTTCCCTTACTCCCTCATAGTTCAGCACAGTACCACCACCAAAAAAGACTTGCATACTATTTTTTTATTTATTTCTGGCAAATATAGCTTATTTTCTTTGGGGAACTATAGTAGCATAAAAGGATTTTTAAGCCTGCAGAGATAATGGCATTTGACACCTCTCTGATGTTATAGTCATGAAGGTTATAATAGGATGACTCTGCATTACTCTCATTTTGCTTGATTAATATGCTAGAAATCGTTTTTATTGTGCAGTGTAGCAGTTTGACGCACAGGAAAATTAACTCAAGCTGTATTTATTATGGTTGCTGGGATAGTCTAGTGCACCTTTGCCATTACCAGGCAGCATAAGTGACTTCTCTGGGATCTGTGAAGCACTGAAGGGTGAAATTCACTGTTCTGAGAAGACTAACACAGGACCTGTCCTTCAGTATTCAGCATAGTACTTGAAGACACTTAAGGCTTGGGTCAGTGATGTGAGCAAGAGTAAATTTTGCCTTTTGTGTGGAAAGCTGTGGATCAGCAGTCTAATTATCTCAGTAATGAGAAAGAGTACTTACTATGACCGAAAGAGCAAAAAAATGCAGCAGTTTCAGGAATATGTGAGGGGGTTGGAGGGAATACTGTCTGATTAGCCCATATCTTGGGTAAGGAATTTTTAAAAGTAAAAGGATAAGAATGCCCTAAGCCTTTCACCACGTGAGCAGAGCAAATAATGCACTACTTACATCACTTGTAACCTGTGCAAGACCATACAAAGACCTAAAATATGCCCCCACTATTGCTAACAGTATCTGGTGGAAGCAGAGAAGATTGTATTCTATTTAAGTGTCTAGGACTATTTTTCTTGCCCTTATTACTATTATTATTTGATTTGTCCTGATGTTTTGCAGTCTTTGCTATGGATAAGAATGGAGAGAACAGAATTTTATTTATTTTAATACTGTGTCCGTACCTCCAGCGTTTGTTTTATTATGGTGCATCTTTTGTGCCTAGACATTTTTTCTGTATAGGCATAACTTACTGTATAATTTGGTATAAATTCAGAAAAGTTTCTGATGCAAGTCTACAGCTAATATTTAGTTAATTCCCTGAACAAAAAGATAAACGTGAATGAACAGCCTTCATGTACGTCAAAGGAGAATCATTCTCAGATAACTCATTTGCATCCTCTGAGTCCAAATAGATGGAGAAAACTACAGTACAATAAGGTCTACAAATTACATATTAATTGAGTGGATGTATTCTTGTCACATTATTTTGAAGTTTCACTTTCTTTGAAATACCTGAAAACAGTAAGGCCAAGATGCCATCACAAGCTCTGAGTACCCAGGCAGACAGCACCAGCTCAGTTGTCACTTCCCACGGATAACCTGGGCCTGAAAGACCCATTGTGATACACAAAAGACTTAAATGTCAGCTGTCCTGAAGGACTGTACCTCATTTCTCCACTTTCGTCTTTTATTGCTTTTTTTTTTTTCTTTTTCTCAGTTTGGCCGTCAAGAACTCAAAAGCATTGCTTTTTACTGAAGTGTACCTGATTTAATCTAGCATTTTTGCTACCAACAGGAATTCCTATCAACAAGAATGAATTGTTTCTCCAGCAGCAATGACACAAAGGAGGGCGGATGGGTGGAGTGTTTGTGCAAGGGTGTGTCCTGCCATTTAGAGAGAAACCCCTCTTTAACTCTATAAAGTAGTGTCTTTTTGTGTAAGGGCAGAGCAGCAAGCAGATGCAGCTAACTGCACTTGCTCCAGAATTTCACAGTATTGGAAAGTGTTAAAACAGAAAAATACTTGACAAGTAAAGACTTCTTTTGCTGTATTTGTGAAGGGATTTGTAGGAAAAAAAAAAAAAAAAGGAGTAAGGTGTGTCTAAACAAAAAAATTATACAGAGGGACAAATTAAAGATTGAATACGTGTCTAGATCATAGAACGGTGCCAAAACCTCCTGCATGAAGCACAGTGAGATTGGACCCCATTGCCCTACAGATTTGGAAGGAGACAGTAATGTTTAATAGATAGGTTGTTTTTCTACTTAAGTCCAGCAATGTTAGCTAACATCCTCATTTTGCGGAAAAAAAGAAATCCAGCCTGGTTAGTTTAGCTCTTCTGCTAAAAATAGTAGACTGAAAAGCAAGTATTCTCCAGGCTAAGGGATCTGAAGAAAAAAGTATTGCCAGAAAAGCTTTTTGAATGCAAAACCTCTTGAAACCCAAGTACTGCTCCAACAGTTACCTACAAGAGGACACAAGTAACAGGAAGTCAATCAGAAAGGGATTTCCTGTGTATTACAGGAATGCATCTTGTAATGTCATTTCTGTCCACATTCAAAAGCAGTACACCCATAGTAAGAAACTGTGAGACAACACTACTTCTAAGGGCTTGTATAATCCTGGAACAGGTAAAACTTAATTAATGCAAGAGACCTGAATACTGATTAAAATGGATGAGGGATCTCGTATGCCAAATGAGAATCTGCAAGTGAAATGAGAAAAATGAACTACAATTAAATGAGATCCAGATAAAGATGGAATACCATGCTACTCCTAGCAATTCTGGGCAACAAGCTTGTTTACATGGAATGGGGAAAACGTAAACACCCAACAGGCAATTGTAAAGCGGCAACTAAACACAACTTCTGAAAGGTTCCATGTATGAAGTGAAGATGTGGCACAGACACAAAAAGAGAAAAGATTAAAATGCGAACAAAATATTGTGGTAAGACCTGTGGAATTTAAATCGTAAGTGAGATAGAAGTATGAAAATCAAGCCTGCCATTCAGCAATAACTGTGGTGCAGCTGTGTGTTAGGGCTGCTGCCTGTGTGCACACCCAGTACACCTGAGTTATTAATTTGGGGGTGGCCCAGGAGCTCCCCAGCAGGTGAGTGGCAGAGGTGAGACAAAGTCTGGCTGGAGACAATAGACCCAACTTGGAGTTGGATGACTGACTGGACTCCTGGCCACCCTCACAGTTTGCTAACTAGTTGGTGCGGGAGCCTTCCTGGTGGTAATTTTACATTATTCTGGAGACTCCTCCAGGCTGTTTAACACCCAGCCTGGAGGATGACTTCCAGAGACTACCTTCAGTGGTCCCTACTGCAAAACAGGTCCATTTGTACAGAGATGGAATACTTGTCAATAGTTGTTTGAAGCTATTGCTGCCAATACAGAAATGATCACATAGGATTATCTTTTTTATAGATGAAGTTAAAAGGCATTTTGCCTGTGGTTCAGATTAACTATAATGAGGGATATCAATAATGAGGGAACATGCTTGTACTGAGGTGCTCACACAGAATCACAATCAGCTGGAGTAAAAGAACTGAGCCAAGCAGGGGTTTGGGAAGCAGCTCCTGATCCAGCTGAAGACAGCCCTGCAGGGAACCCTGCAGCAGAATCTCCTGGTGCCGTCCATACAATGATTGATCATCTTGTTAAGGAGATTTTATTTCTCATATGAGCATCATGCTACGCCAAAATCCCAATAAAGTAAGTTTTAAATACAAAAATAACACAGTTCATGAAAGTCTGTGGAGCAAGATTGACACCATTTTGGATGGTGTCTTTCAGAACATGACAGGGTACATTTCTAATGCACAAGGCACTCTTGTTTGGACTGATAACTAAAGGTACTTGAAAGAAGGTTATCTTTTAGGAATGGGGATTTTTTACTTGTAAAAAGAAAACCTCTTCCTACCACAAATTTCTGACAAAGAATTCAGTTAGCTGTTGTTCAGAGTGTGTACCAACCTTTGGCATACACAAATAGAAGAAGCCTTAAGAGCACATTGAGGTCAGCCTATCTGCTGGAAGGAATCTAAAGTGGAAACTTTATAGTCTTTCGATGTAATAGCAAAAAGTGTCTTAATAATGCTTTTAGACAGCCATGCTGAAACAAGATATAAACAACAAAAATAACCAAGTTGCATTACAGACATATAAAACTTCACTATAAATGCATGATAAATTCAAGGCAACACAGCTCAGAGATAAAAACAGAGCTGGTGAGGTTCCATTAGGAGTACGTATACAGGAGAAAGCTTTGTTAGACAAAGCTAAAATGGCAAATGGAGGGCTGATATACCTCACTGTTGCACAACCAAAACACCTATTAGTAAAATACCTGAATATAATCAACAGCAAGTGAAGGGAAAAACAGGAAAAAGAAAAAGCAGGAAACAGTAGACAAAAACTATCATAAGGTTCTTGGACTAGAAAAACACTCTCTAGCGACATATCAATACTCTGCAACAACCTGGTTCCTAGAGAAACTATCCAAATAAATCTGGGTATCTGTAATGCATAGAAGAACAAAGGCACAGCACAGCAAAGAGGATAGGATGTAAGAGCAGGTGTTAAAAACAGATTCTGTGATCCCAGCCTGCCACTGAGTTGCTGTCTAAGCCCAGGTGACTTCATTTTACTTCTATTTTTTCTCTTACTTTTCCTCAGTCCCATCTTTTTGATTTACAAGCCACTCAGGCTTCTGGCTGCATATTTAGCACCCACGACAGTGGGTGTCTGGAAGCTGATATGGGCCCATAAATGTTTATTATCTCTAATGAAGAAGCTATTCTCATACAACATAAATGGTATTTGGTGCAGTATCCTGATTCTCATGCACAAAGAAATGGGTGTCTGTGCTGAAGTCTCCAATCTGTGCAGCAGAGGGGCCATCAGACGGTTTGCAGGGGAACCCGTTCCCTCACAACCCACTTGAAAGCCAACCATGAGCTAGCTGGAAAGCGACATCTGTTCTCTGCATCGAAATATGGTTTGTACAATGAGGGGGATATGAAACAAATGGAGGCGCAGGAGAAGTGGAGCGACACAAATGAGTTCCAGGGAACTTGAGTACAGACATACTTCTGAAAGGTCAAAGAGGCCACATTTCAACATCGGCATTTTTTTTTTTCGAGTCATCTCAGTAAGATTAAATTATCTGTTGGCAATTAATATTTAAGCATTATGATTGAACTAAAAAAAACCCAAAACAAAACAAAAAAAAACAGAATAGAAAAAGAACAAATCACAAAGTTTTCTGCATATATTTAATGGAATGATGTATTGAGAATTCCAAAGGGACTTGTCGAACTCCATTCTACAGTGGAATTCTTGAAGTGCTGCCATGGTTTAAAGCAGGTGATGAAATTCGAATGCTACTGCAGTGTCAACGTTCTGTCACTGAATTCATTGCAGTTATGCATTTAGCCAGAAAATCCCAGTGGGAATGAATGGTCATTCACACACAGGGATTTCTGCCTGGGAGGTATTCCTGGGAAGACGGTACAGGAGAGGTAGGGAAACACTCCTACTGCTTGAAAAAGCCCCTTCTCTGCCGCCCCGCTTTCAAGCTGTAGTTCACTTGGTCACTTCCCCCCAACTGTACTACAGCCACCCAGGGAGGCAGACTGTACCCACCCATCACCCTGGCGGCACTGACTTTTGCCTGTAACCGGCAGGCAAGGCAGCTCCGGGAGTGCAGCGAGAAGAACAGACAGCCCTGCCCTTGCTCGGGTGGCCCAGCCAGTGGCCCACACCAGCACAGGGGAGACGCTTGCAGCTCGATGACAGGCTAGGTCTGCTCCATGTTCTAGACAGGTCTGCCTGACATCTTGCTTGTGTGCCTGTCTGTCCGTTATCTGTCCATTCCCAACATTATTTTGGAATGGGATGAGAACAATAGAATTAGTCCCATTCTTCTGCCATACATTCAGTTTGAACTGTAGGTTTATTCTGTGTTAATACATTAGGCTCAGTTGAAATAAAGATTCATACTGTGATGTGTTTTCATGAAACACAATGTATACTTGTAAAATATATCCTGTCTTTCTCTAATCCTCTCATCGCATACCTTCTAATATCTTATTGTTTAAAAAAATCCAACCTGTAATTTGAATTGGGCAGAATCATTCTGAAAAATCTTGACAAAGGTAATGAAGTCAAAACTAGGAATTTATATTCCATTTCATGAGAATCACATACCAGTTAACCATTGGCAAACATTAGTCCTACAATTCACTCAGCAGTGTCCAAAACCGCTTAGTCCCACTTGGGAGCCTGAGTTAAAAACAAAAGTGTTTCCCCTTTTCCTTGGATAACAATACACATGGAATAAAGAAAGAAAAATGGAAGAATAAAAGAATGAAGAAAGTTCATATTATTTTTCTCTTATGATCCATTAATTCTTAGTACCAGAATTTTTTTTTTAAATTGTTGTCTCCCTACGTGCTGAGCCTGACCTTATATGTCAGTGGGATCCACAATGTGAAGAAAAGAATTTGCTCAAGATGCAGCACTGTGAATAAATTATTTTGCCCTGATCAAGCTGCATGTGAAGAGAATCATCTGCCTATGGAAATCAAGTTGAACTGCAGTAATAAAAATCTTGTGGCAAATTGAACTGCATTGTTGTATAAGGCAGTAAAAACCATGTTAATACCTTGTATTATAGTTACGCTTTTTGTTTCAGTTTTGAAGAGAGTGAACTGCAGTTGCCAGCGAATTTCTTCACTTCACAAGAACCTCCTTAGCTGTGAGAAACTCATTCAAATTCAAGGTTGCCTTGTGCAGCATGTTGCTTATCCACAAAGCAAAAGACTTGTTGTTCTTTAGAACTCACAAAACCAAGTGGATAAAGAATATAAGAAGAAAATGTTTCACCTCCATTTCACAGATAAGAAACTGAAACAGAGGCATTAAGTCTGCTCTGAGCAGAACAGCTCTATGAGCTGAAGAACAGGCCTTATGGATCAAGTCCTGTGACTGAACTACAAGACATCATCCTTCAAGTCTACCATGCCATAGTTATAGCGATTTACAAAGAAAAAAAAAAAAACCACTCCCAAAAGTTCAAGAAATACTGCCCTATAAAGCTATCATCAAGGTCTTTTTCTATATCCTGAATATATAATCAGAGTTTCATTTCAATTGTTTTATTTTAACCTGTGAAATTTCTAAAGCCCATTGACCTGTGAAATGCAAATGGATTTCTGTATAAACTGTCCTTGGAAAATTGTTACTCTCTAAACAAAAATCTATTATTTCATTTGTGGCTTAATTCATTTCTGGATGGTTGCCCAAAAGTTGTTGTGACAGTCTGAAATGCGAGGCACAATTTTAGCTGTAGGAAGTGTGTTGCTCCATTCATATTCTCTCACTTCAGTGACAGTTAAGGGTTAGAATCAGTCCCTACTATTATTTTCTGTTTACAACATGCATAAGGAAGGATGCCAAGAGTGCATTTTGACTCATGCTGTCGTGGCCAGGTGCAGCTGGAAATAGTGTGCTTTTTACTAGGAAAACAGAAGGTTTTCCAGTTGTAACCTGAAGTTACTTATGATGGAATTGAGAGGTTCTCTGTATCCTGGGCAGCACACACATAGGAAGGATGTACCACTTGCCACCACTCTCACTTCATCAGGATTTTTTCTTAAGGATGGCAATCATCTTTGCGTACTTAAGCCACTCTGAAGGGGAGTTCAATAGCCACATTATGAACATGCCTAAAAAACAAATAAATGACAGGTCCCAGGTATATTTACTGTACCTGGAAATTGTCCCTGAAGGAACAGACTTCTGCTTCCAAGAAGTCTGACTAAGCATATAATTAAATAAATGACAGCTAAACAGCAGAATGATAACTCTGTGCCAATTTCAGCCAGGCTTCCTGCAGAACTTACCAAACAGTTCCACAGAACCTACTGTTATTTTGACACTGGAGAGATGAGGATAACGCCAATGATGAGACCTGATTTTGCACAAGGCCTCACAGTATAGATCAACGTGTTTAAAACACATCAAGCCACTCTAAGAGACTAAGTTACAATAAGCTATTAAAAAGAAAAGTTTCCCAAAAATCTAAGTGGGATTGAAAAATGACCATCACTCACAGGCTTTGTTAAAAGACTAGTGGCATGCAAAAATGCAGCTCACCTGCAGCTCACCTCTGTAATGCTATCAGCTCAGACATTTATTTTCCTGTTCCATTGCCTTGACAGCCATTCACTGCAAAGCCTTAAACCTGTCTGGAAAACACCTCAACATGGCAAGACAAATACCACAGAATGAGAATTAAGGCCCAGAAAGTAAGATCTTTTGTCAAATATATTCTCTAGGTTAGGTTTTATGGACATTGGTACATTTTTATTCAGAATTGCTTGCCTAAACAGGGCGTGATACAGAGATGCTTCTCCTAATGGGAGATTTTGCCCGTAACCTGGAACTTGTCCGTCATATTACCTCATTTGCAAGCAACTTAGTACATAGCAGAACACACACCACACACACTCCAGCATTACTATGGAGAAACAGGCTATTTTTTTTGTCAAGACTTGCCTTGTGCTAGTCTAGCCAGTATGCCAGAATCTTTACATTCAGAACATAGACCTTCAAGGGCTGAACTCATACCAAAGCTATGAAATTTCTCACTCCACCTCTTGAGAGCTGTAAGCTCCTGCCATTGATAAAGATGCTCATTTCTGTGTGCATAAATGCTCCAAACCTTTCCATCTGTGGTGGTCAGAGCTCCTCCGAGAAGACACCATGCTGCTGGAAAGGGTACATCAGCTTTCCAACAAGCAAGGGACTTTGCAGGGAATGAGGTGACTTTGAAAAATCTCCCTTCTGTGTCCTTACCATGAAGGAGAATATCATTAGCAAATAGGGACTCCCTTTTATCTGGAAGATAAAAGTATACGTAACTTGTAAACAGAAGTTTAAAGCCAAGGCAGTAATTCCTGCTCTCTGCCAGCACAACATATTTTTGGCAATTGAACATCTTCCTTTATCTTGTCCTCATTTGCTCTACCTGTTTAAGATTAAACATTCATTATGTTAAATATACCAAAAAAACCTCAACAAAATCAGGGGGTTTTCTATTTGGAGGATTAATGTATTGTTAAACGGTGAGGAGGAGTCATATGATGTGAAACAAAGATTTGTTGCAAATGCCAAAATATTTGGCTTTGTTTCAAATAAATAAATAAATAGGGATTTAGTTAATTCAGAACATTACACGCTATTTGCTGTTGAGTTTAGTTATATTAACAACAGTTCATGACACTGCAGTGAAGGATATGTCAGTGTGTCCAATATAAAAGTCCTATCGTCTAGTGTTTAGCACTCAACAAGAAAAAAATGACACTGGTGAAATGTAGTTCACCCCATGTTTGCCCTGGTACATTTACATTGAAGTTTCCTGTTTAGCTGTAGGTTTCTAATATGTAAACTTTTGAAATTAGAAATAGTAATAATGGTGAATGAAAACTAGCTTATAATCTGAAATTCAACTCTGATAGGCACTATACAAACATGGAGGAAATTAATGGTTTTCAATTAACTTCTAAGATGTTTTCATGCTGAAAATGCATTTTTTCATAATCAGCTTTTCTCTATTGGCCGGTAACCAGGACATCTATTCTCTTTCTTCTTTATGGCAGTTATACTTAGCAGCACCCTAATTGATGAGAAATATCTCTGTCCCATGTGTTCCCTTCATTTATTAACTAAGAGCAGCAACTACTGAATAGCAAGCATACAAACATACAGTGTGACATTCTCTAAATTTATTGGTAAAGCTGCCACAGAATGAAGTGAGAACGGGGGATGGTAATATTTTTGAGGACTTAAAAAAATACCTGAGAAGCTTGTTTGCTCAATGTATTTCAGCGTTCCTTTTGAAACTATTTATAACTATTTGAGGTTACAATATAAGTTTCTTTTTCCATACGAGGAAAATATGGAAAATATGTTTATTACCTGAGCAAAGATCAGTATGTGAATGAAAAGAACCCATTGTCCATCAAGAACATCAGGTTTTACGGTGCTGAAACATGCTTTTCACCCCTCAGTAAGTGGAAGTCCCTCAACATCTTGAAGGATCAGCATTTAAAGAGGAGTGAAGCATGGCTGCTTTATCCATGTTACTGAATTAAAGATTTGTAAAGCAAGCTTTGATATGTGATTATAAAGGTCAATTTGTGTTTCTTTCTGGTTTTTTTTTTTTTTGAAGCTATGCAGTGTCTCTAGGGGTAGACAATTTCCACACAGAAATGTTTTGAGAATGAAATTTACTGCTATCTAAGCTTCTTTCTTTGTAACCTAAAGTTGGAAATTTTAACTTCAGATTTCTTGGCCTTTCAATAAAAAGAAAGAATTCTTGTATTACTTTTTATTAGATTCATCATGAGTTTTTTTCTGTATTTAGAAATAGACCTGAAATAGAAAATCTAGTTTTAAACTGTAGGAAAACAGGTGCCAGCCATTTTATATCTGCACATTAAACCCTCATAATGTGTTTTGGCAGCTGAGCATTCATTTCTTATAGATTTTTCTGTTAAATTTCACTGAGGATTTTGCAAAACTCCTGTGTAACTCAAAATTTAATCACTAAGATCTCATCATTTGATTTTGGCTTCAGCACAGTATTCCTAAAATAATGGGTAAATCTTCTCCTTTCAGCACTATGTAGTGTTCTCTTTTCCTCTCAGAGATTATCTCCACCTAATTATGAATTTAATCCCTCTACATTTCTTTTAGCAAAATGTCTGCTGTAATTGCTTTTATAAATGATGTGTTTTAAAGAGAATCTACAAGCCTTTGTTACAACCACAAGTATTTTAATGAGGAAATGTGAAACATTCAGGAAGATTAACTGTTCTGCAACTAAATGTAAATATAAAAGAGTGTAGTTTAATGATTAATAATTTATTTGCCTAAAGAAGATCAAGGTAATTTGTGTGTAATCGTATATGCAGCCATGAAAACCAAACGGCACATTAGATACTTGCTTGCCATCCACGGCTCCCATTAACTGACCAATTGTCCCTTGTCACCCACTACTCCGAGTTTTCTAAAGTTTAGTGGGAAGCTCCAGGTCTTTTGTAGGGTAATTTTAGACTGGCAAAATAAACTCTTATTTAGTGTAAAACTTATTTTAATTACAGATTTTGCTTTTTGTTAGAGCTTGCCTCTCTTCAAATGAGATCAGTTTCTAGCTGCTCTATAAGCTTTTCCCCATATTTTGCAGTCTCCAGGAGAAAAATAATCTTTTCAATGCTGATGTCACAGCGTGACTTTTCAGCCAGGATGTCACAGGACAAATAAGATGTGAGATGTCTGAAAGGACAGACCTATACCACCCACTGACTTAAAATTTAGAATTTATTTATTAAGTGGGAGGAGTGTAGTGAGTAGATAGAAAATTCAACCTAGAGCGTTTCGTCTCTCTTCTGTGACGTTCCCTGACTTCATGCTCACCCCAGTCCAGCCGACTGCCTCATTTTCCCCTCCAGCTGCCACTGGTGTCATGGCCTCAGGTGACCAGGAGCTTGCTCTGACCACCCAACATCTTGGGGACATGTGGGGTGATTTCTCTGTGGACTCACAATTCTGCACACTTCTGTGTATGGATGCTTCCAAGAGATGGGAAGATACAGCCAAAATCTCATTTACATAAGTGTTGCTTTTAGATAGTCTTCACCCCATGACAAAGGCCATAAATTGTTTTCAGTTTTGATAATCCACATCTGCCATGCTGAGGTATGATTTGTCAGCTGTTGCATAGTAATAAAATAAACATGATTCATTACAAGCAGGCTGCTTCCTTCCCACCCCCTTATGCATCTTTACCTTCCAAGACTGAGAAGCCATCCTGTTTCAGTTGCTAAAACCTTTGCTTCCCAAGAGGCAATTTCTAATCTTCATCTTGAGAGAGATACCTTCCCTTTAGGAACACCAGCAGAAGTATGATAACAAGACAGCAGCCTGCCACACTAAACAAATAACATTTCTCACTGCTAGCCTGAATATCTCAAACTCTGCAATAATCTACATTCATGCATGAATTGGCATATGGGGAACACCAGCTCCCCTCTTCTTCAAAACCAATTGATTTCTGAGTGGGCTGGCAGTTCTACAGGTCTCTAAGATTACGAATATTTAAGCTCTTCCCATCCTTCATAGAAAGTACATGCTTGCCTCTAACCCAATACAAAGCAAGAGGATTACTAGAACCACTTTCTAAACGTTTCTTTTACTGACCTTACCGACAGTACCCTTTCAGTGTTTTGCTGAAACAGTGTGCATGTTTTTTTCTATCAGTGACAGCACCATGAACCACAGGCTGTTATTCAGTTGCCATGCAGACACGGTGCTTTTATGCAGCACATTCATTTGGTGGAGAGGCTGACAGAAAGATGCCAGCTTGTGTACTGCATTCACACGTGCACTGGCATTGATATGGAGAAAACCAACTGGCTGGGCGCAAGCCACCTAGCTGCATTCAGGTTTTCATGGCTTCAGCTCTCTGCAGCATTATTTTCCTTCCTCTGAGAATTATTCTGCCTTGTGTTTTCTCTTTGTTTTGTCTGTGAAGTATACGATGACACTAAACACCTGATTTATTACCATTACTCCAGCACTAACTTAAAACTCCAGGCACAAGGAATTCTAGTTTTCTCTAAGTCAGCGGCAGCTATAAATCCTTCCTTGAGCTTACAATTTCATTGAGCATATGTGATAACCCTGCTAGCTCTGTACCAGCACACTGTTGTGAAAAGCCTCCTATATGTCACTGAGATGTCAGTGTCTACAGAGCACACAAAACTGCCCCCAGCACACCATATCAGAAAGATAATTTTGTGCCAAAATTACTTCATACTTGGTTCACATAACAAAAATGAACTGAAACTTAGGTCCTGCTTAACATATGAGAGTTCATACCATGAACAGTTTAGTCTAAATGCTTGAGAGAGGAAATAGGTGGAAAATGCATTGGAGCAGAGAAGTGAAATGACTTCTCTGCAGTCAATGATAAACACCAGCTTCCCACTCTCCACATCACGTAAGTGAAGGATGATTTTCTGTAATGCTACTTGCAGTGACTTCCATCTGCATCCCTAGTGCCTCTGGAGATAAAGCCTCTAATGCTTCTGCATCAGCATTGATTCAGGAGGCTCTGGAGTTTTTCCTTGCTTTAGAAATGCTGGTCCACATCCAAGCCTTGGTATTTCCTACCATAAATCTAGGTAAGAATGTATGAATTCTCACATGTAGAATGTGAGCAAAGAGAAATCTTTGTGCATCAGTGGTGACACTGTCCATTTGAAAGGCAACTCTATCCTGCATCCTAGTACTTCTATCATGCTAGTGTCTCATATGTTTCAGTCCTTTACTAACTCAGCCTACACTCCATGGCCTTGACTGAACAATTCTCTTCTACTCACATTTTTCACAATGTCATTGCATCTTCCTCTTGATTCATGACAATGATGAAAAAGGACCCTTTTTTCTTGCTATGGGTGTCAAATACGACTTCTCTGAGTCACCAGTGCTCCTCTATGCCTCTTCTCCCCAAGTCACAGTTGACGCTGTTCTTTTGCTCTGCTGATAACCCAGCCTTTGTTATCACCCATCTGTTTCATCTTAGATGCTGTTTCTTGCAGATACTTATAAATTTGCCCTTATAGTCAGTATTGAATTTTTTCCATTTTCTTGTGTCAAATATCTTCTTTTAAAGGCAATTTTTTCTTTAGCCTACATGATACAGTCAGGGGCTCAAGGATGAAGAGGCCAGGATCCTGCCCTGACTGTCTCTTGATTTCTGATCCTGCCACCCTCAATTTCTTCATTATCTGAATGCCTTGGAGCTTCTTTTGCCTTTTTCTTTTTTTTTCTTTTTGTTCTTTTTTTTTTCATAACTATCACATGCCTTCTCCATTCTGCTTCTTTCTAAATACAAATATGTCCACCGAGAATTAAAAGAACTGGGTTGCTTCTTTACCCATGCTACACATTTACTCTGTTATTCTTCTTTAGATTTTTCTCTATTGTTCAAGTACCATGTGCTGAAGACTGTTTGGGTACATTAGTCAAATATTATAAGGCTGTACAGCAGCATCACAGGAAGATTAATTGGTCTCCAAAAAGAATGTAAACATGTGATGGAAAATGTGTAATATTTCTGTCTTTTCTTTACCATTTTGACTTTGTCTTGAGTTCTCTGACTTGTGGTAAAGGAAAGTTAGATAAAAATTATTTAATTAGGTGATATAATATCACTTATCTTAAGTCACCAAAGGAATGAAGCAATCACAGCCCTCAAGGATGTGTTAGAGTGGATTACTGTAATACCTGAAGGGTCAAGATAAACGTTAAATAAATACTTAATCTTATCCCTTCCATCTCAGGAGCAAGCCTCAGGCATTATCTCTTACACAGAAAACTTAACCTAAATTAGTGAGAGAAAGAGACAGAGAGGGAACTCCAATAATCCTGAGTAATTGGCAGAATAATTCTTCAGCATTTTGACTGAAGAGATACGAAATAGCACAATTATGGAATTGAAGCTAAAACACTGAAAAATCTTTCTTATTATGTGAGTATCAAGCATATAGCTCTAGCTTCACCGAAACCTCAGTTTCTCCTGAACTACTCCATCTCAGATAACTAAAGGGCACAAACTCCACTCTCCAAGCACTTTTTTTTTTTTTAACTAAAGCACAAATTTATCCCTTTGCACATGAGCCTGCAAGCACTTTCACCTGGGATTCAGGCAAAGTCTTATCTTCACCTCGTAGCACCCTCTTCTCTGGTTTCAGACTGTGTCCAAGATAAAAATCCAGCTCCTTTGCTTGAATAGTAGAATTGTATGCTTTTATGTTCCACATTTGCTAGCTCAGTTCTGGGTATCTCATTTGAGGGGTTGGAATTCATATCAAAACCTGTGCTCCAATAGGCTCTGGATACCTTAAGCTATGCTGCCAGGCCATTTTGGAAATCCTCCTTGTAATACTAGTAGGTTCATCATCAGTGCATGTGTGCACATGTGCGTTGAGACACAGTCTTGAAGGTGCAGCTATATGTTAAAAGGACAACCTGTGAAATTGAAACTGAGAATTTGCAGTATATGTTACTGTTTGAAACTCTTGCAAAGGCCTTTTTAGTGGATTTAGAGACATGAGATCAAGATCTCCACTGGAATCAAATCCCATTCATGGTGTTTTTTTAAAAGCATTTGAATATCTGTACCTGGATTAATTATCTCTTTTGGACAGACAAAATTTTAATACATATTTATACATTTAAAAGTGAAGCGGTTGAGGCTTATATGAGAATTTTAGAGTATACATATCATGATCCTTATAATGACATTTTTGCTATGGATTTATTAATAGACTTTTGGTAATAATTTTATGTTACGTAGAAATCTTTTGGATAATTCATTTATCTGTGTCCTAACAATAATCCAATTGTGAAAAGGAATTCAGTAAAGCTGTATTAAGACAGTGCACTGTAAAATTAATGGTAGCTGGTTACATTTTAAACAAAAACACCATATTTAGGTACATGAATTTCAGAGTCTCCCTAAAAGCAACAACATCCCTAAGAACAAAAGGTACTGACGGCTTTTCTTCAAGGTAATGTCTTCTGGTTGATTTAAGATGGTAATGTGGCACTTACTGAGAATAGTAGGATTGAATTCATAAAAGAAACGTAAGTGAAATGTTTCTGACAGTAGAACTTTCTATGCTGCTGCTGACTGTGTCCTAAAGAAATAGAAGTTCCATTGCCCAAATAATTTCTAAATTGTCTTTCATTAAATAATGTTTTTAAGAGTAAAGAAAAAAAGTACAGGTGATCTCTCCTGAAGGTGAGATTTTAGTGCAATTGAAATCGATGCCAAAAGTCTCACTGATATCGCAGAAACCATGTCTTGTCTGTTGGCTCTTCAGAAACAGCTTTTTGTCTGGTGAATTCTCTGCTCTGTGTACTGAATCATTAGAGAAAAAAGACCCTCTCAATACAGTAGAGGGATACTTTACAAAGCAGAATAAAATATTGCTTTTCTTTTCTTTTAAATTCC
>NW_010135683.1:20940-55657 GCF_000699245.1 Pterocles gutturalis
TAGGGAAAATACAGCAAGTGCTCCTGACAATGCAGTGCCCTGTAGATGAGGTGAATGTACATATTCAAACTGCATTTCCACGGAACAGACTTGGCTTCATCTGCTAATTTCAGAAAACCTCATTATTTCTCATTTGGGATAGGTCATTAGGAGACTTAGCCCACTTCAGATTCAATTAACATTTATTTTTTAATTAGTTGGAATTTTAATAACCTTTCCAGAAAGCCACGAGGAACTATGCATTCTCCAAAGTAAATCTGGAGAGGATTTTAACCTGAGAGAATTCCTTGCTGCTTGCACAGAAGTTACTGCATAGCTGTCTGTGAAGACAAAATTCCTTCACCTTTCACAAACAAATTCCTCCCTAATGTTTTCCCGACTGCCTACTCCCTCCACCCAAACAGATAGCATCACATAAAGAGGGTGATATTACATGTCTTTATAGCATTGGTGAAATCCATTCTGGAATAGCACCTGAAGTCGTAAGGGATTTTTAAAAAATAAGAAGCCTGCTTAAAAATTGAAACATTAGACTGAAGAAAGAAAATTCTGATAAAGTTAAGGAAGTAAATCTTTTTAACTGCTTAGAAGATCAATTGCTGACATAATTACAGTAATTGTAATTATCTTCAAGAGGGCAAAATGACGAGTACTATGCAAAGATCTGCATTCCACTGAAAAATGTACAATAACAATTACTGGTTGAATATTAAAGATGAATAATTTTAATTAAAAAAATCACAGTTATATCATTGCAGCCATGTTAACCAGTCAAGTATTTGTCTTTACTGTACTTTTAACCTTTTCTTTTAGTTCAGAAGATTAATCAAGCTATAAGTTGAAGGAAAGAATTGTAGATGACAACCAGTATTTGGTTGTATAAGAACCTATGCTTAGATGCTACATGATCCAATGTAGCTTACTCTGGCTTAAAAGGCAAATTAATCCACACATAATGTCAACATTCATCAGCACTAAAAAATCCTACATGAAAAGGAATGTCTAGGTACCTATATTTTAACTGCATATTAATAGATTAATTATAACATTTACATGCATGTAAATTCCTCCCAGGGTATCTGGGCAGTCAACATGAAATGCATGAATGTTAAAAGAAAGGCAAACTAAAAGGAAACAAGAAAAACCATGCACAGTTAGCACAATCAGGGTTGGATCTCCATATATAGTTCTTCCTTAGCTTGTGCAAAACTACCCTAAAGTTTAGGATAAGTTTTTTTTTAGTAAAATAAGTAAATTCTCAATTTCTGAAAACAAGCATTCAACAAGTCGGTATGATCAACCTAAGTGGCTTCTGATGTATTGAAATGGCCAACTAATTAAAATATAATGTGATTAATGAATATAAATTCAGGTTTTCTTCCTTTAATTATTTCATAGTTAGGTTATTAAAATGGTAGCATAAGAAAAATCTTGTTTTCTTGTCTCTGTTGTTCACTCTCTTGTTTTGATTAGCTCACTGTCACTTGCTTAGTTTTAGATTTAAAATTCAGTTCTGCTGTTTCTAGGTAGTTCATAATGAGCATGCCTTTTTATAGGGTTAACAAAAAGTCATAGCCAAAAGAGCTGGATTTACATAAATTTAGTTTCCATAAATTTGAGGAAGCTTTACCTGGAAGGGTAACAGCTTCTCTGCCATGGCTGGGTTTCTGGCACAGGTGGATGCATCACACACACACACAGACCCAGCAAAACCTGCCACCTTGTCTCTGTCAGTCTTAGCATTTTCTTCCTTGTTCACAGACCTTGTTCAGAGAAGAACTGCTGAATCACACTAACAGGCTGAGAATGAAGTGGCAGCATTCATTTTATTCTCTTTACTCTCTCCGAATTATCTTTATTTCTGTAGCTTTCCTTCAAGACAGACCTTTCTGGTGTGACAATAAATAAATATATCAAGTGGAGATCTCCTGAATCTCTGCTGGACAGAGACTGCTTTTATTCAGGTGAATTTGAATCATGTGAACTGAGCTGAGAGACTTTAGTCCCTTTCGTTCACAGTCTGTGAAGCTGACTGAGGGATCAAAGCTACCAGGGAAATGAAAAACTGACACTCGCAGCCTGGATGAATACCTTGGGATGCCATTTTTAAAAAAATGAAATTAAATATGTGACAAGAAAGCAGGTAAGGGCCTGATAAATGAAAGGGAAACAGAATGAAGAAGCAGAAGTAGGGGAAAAAAACCTCATGACCAAGCATCATCCATAAAAAGAAAAAAAAATAGCAAAGAAAAAAAAAATTAAAAAAAAAAAAGCAACCTTCTGAAAAGGCTGAGGATTATGAGCAGCCAGATATACACTTTGAAGGAGTTCTCTTGTCAAAAGAGGACCCTCAGAAGTGTCCACAGCATGGTCTAGGCTGCATCTCATTGATACAATGCCCAGTACCTTCATGTCCTCTAGGGGTACAGCCGCACACGGGGGTAAGGGAAGGCTGGGGAGGGATTTGCAGAAACTCTCATGACCATAACAGGAATGTCAAAATGTACACTGGGAAGGCATGACCAAGGTACCCAAGCCTCTGCTGTGGCTTTCCAGTTCACTTTTGAATGCACAGGCAAGGCTCTAAGTTAAGGTGTTTGGAAAGTCTCTGTGTATTGGCACAATACAATGCAGCATGTATGCTAAATAACACTGTGCCACAGTGAAAAGGCAGGTGGTAAAACCAGGTGCAAAGATGACACTGAGAGGTCCAGCATGCTCAGTGTCTTGTCTCAGCTCTCTCCTCACAGTGGCTACCTCACTTGTAACCAATTCATGACACGAGAAGTAGTTTCAGAACTTTGCATTTCATATCAGAGTCCACTGTAAACTGATTTAGCCTCACTTTCTGAGTTAAAGGGTTGTATTTCATCCTTGCTGTTTCAGCTTGGTTACATCCTCTGAAGATCTGAAGAGTTTCACTGTTGGCACACAATCACATTAGCATATGCTGGTTAGCACACTTATAATTTGTGGAAACTGACAAAGCTGTTTGAGCTTTTCCTCTGCCTGGTGTTTGTCCTTGCATGTTTCTGAATATCCTTCCGAGTACTGAGGGCTTTTGTAGCACAGAGCCCAGGGAAGCACCAACTTTGAAGTCTTCTGAGTACCTCAGTCACACTTCAGCTGTCAATAATTGCTTTCCCATCAGGACTTAGGTTTGTCTGAAGTTTTAGTCACAGAGGTCATTCTTTTGCAGTCAGCAAGCAAATATTACTTGTCTTCTGCTAATTTCCTTCTCTCTCTGGTACGCAAAATCCTCCACAGGGCTTCTATCAGACAGTCAGGTAGGGAACAGGGATGAAGGAACAAGGGTATAGATAATCCTTATTGGAGAACAGGATCTTTGATAGAAAAGCCATACATAAAAAAAAGGGTATTTGATCCCATACAGTGATTTTGTAGACCATTTTATCATATATAAATTCTAAAGTCCTTCTGCAGGGACAGTGCTTGTGCACCAAGCTAGAATTCTCCATAAGTATACACAAAACCACCTTGTTGCTTTCCTGAAGAAACCTTCAGTTTATTTACCAGAACCTGGACGAAGGTGGACTTGTTAACAAGTGGAACGCATTGCTCACCATTTCATCATATGTTGCCACACCATGTTATTTATATATTTCTGTCTGTTTTTTAAAAAACTGTCATCTACTGCCTTATACCCGGGTTTGTAAATTTTGGGGGTTTACAAGCTTTTTGCACCTCCTGGATTCCTCAAACCCCTAGTCAATTACAAATAACTAATGTTACTGGGGAGGCATGTGGGATGATGATGTGTCCTCTCTGAATTAGCTTTCTAAACTGAAGAAATAACTAAGCTGTACTTTGTGTAATTATTGTTATTCTTTTTATATTATGTTTTGGATGTCCTTTCCCAATTGCATCTTATTTATATACATAAAAGATGCAAAAATGTAAAGAATGCTGACACCTCTAGTGCTTAATACCAGGGACTAATTTTTCAATGCATGTTTGATTTTAATCTACTTTCATGACTTCTTTCAAAGTCAGAACCTGATCCAGAGCACATTTTTATTTCTGTAAAGTTCATTTATTTAGGCAGCTGGAGAATGTAATTTCATTCAAAAAATGGTAGAAGAGTCACCTCCCCTCCCCCCACCTCCTACATACTCCAAAGGTTACAATTTTCTTCTGCAATTCACTCTGTAGGGAATGTTATATTGGTACTCTTTGGCAGCTCTGTAGTCAAAATATGCATTTAAATAGAGACAGTAAAGTAAAAGCGCATAGGAAGTTGGAGTTATTGATTTTTTTTCTCGTTAAATGAGGCATTTTATGACTCAAAGGATTTTACTGAAAGTCTACATTGTCTAGTTAAAGTAGCAGTGGAATTCTTGTGGGGACCAAAACACAATACTAAATGTAATTTTTTGTTTTCCTTCAAGGCTGTAAATGTTGTTTTATACTTGTCATCAAGGTGATACTCTTTTTGGTCTAGTAGCCATCCTCTGCTCTTTTAATCCTAAAATCTTAAGGAGTGTTTCATTTTTGTCTGTTACTGTCTGTATTACAGAACCAGATGGGATGTCTCCAGAGAAATATCTATTGGAGCTTAAGTCTAAACTGTTGTGAATGCTAAAGGAGCTGCCAGACCCTATGACCTCCAGGACCTGTGCCCTCCTCCTTCCAGGTGCCCTGTGAGCCAGAGGTCCCTCCATCCCAGCACAAGGGATGCAGCTGTGGTTGCTCCTGCTCACAGGTCCAGCCAGCAGCAGGGCTGAGTCTTGTCTCCCAGGGAGGCACACACACACACACCCCCACACACACAGTCACACATGCAGAGGACGCTAGCACTTGTGTGTCTGCGTATTTGTCACTTGGTATATAATTTGTTATTTGTTTTACCACACCTTTGTGCTTAGCCAAATAACTTAAGAAACCAAGTACTCTTAGACTGCTCATAGGTTTATATAAGCAACTGAAAAAGGAAGAGGTTATTAGAAAGAAAGGATTAAGGATATTCAGCCCTCTTATATTTTTACCAATATTTCTTCATTTGTTATGATCCTCTGTCATGGTTTAACCCAGCTTTAAATCAAGACACCCTGAAATGTAATGAAAAAAATGAATGTTCATTTCAAATCCTTTTAAGGAAACGAGTAAAAAGATGCTAAAAGGGCAGAAGACTTCGATTTTTAAACTGATATTAAACCTTTTGTGTCAGGTCAGCTCAAAACTGAGATCTCCTATGGTTACTTGTCACTGTATTTGATAAGACCTGCACTTTTGTTTGTTTGTGTTATTCACTATGAGCCAAACCTTCCTGCTTCCCTTCTTGCATCATGTGCCTCATCTGGGTAAATTTTTGCAGCCCTCAGAAGACACACATTTCAGACAGTAGGTTAGGGACCTGCAAAACGTCAGCACATCAGACTGCCTGACCACACCTTTCAGAAGGCAGTACAGCATGACAGCAAAACACACCTTAGTGCTGAACTGATTTAGAGTAGAATGTTTTCAGTAAGGAGGATTTGCAATAATTTTCATACAGTTCACAGTTAAGTAGTTAAAGGGTTCCTTAAGGTTTTCCTGTTGTAAAACTATTATCTTTGTGATGAAATAAAAATTTATGTGCGGCATAACTCAATCATGACGTAGAGAAATTAAAAGCCAGGACAGAAAAATAAGTGGCATAAAGCGAAACAGCAGTAGCTTGTAGTGTCAGAAGAGATATGTCCTTTGGTAAACATGGAACTCTGGATTGCTTATTTGCGAGTCAGGATTGCACTAAATTTACTAAATCTTCTGCAATGCTCTCAAAGCTCGAACCTCCTGGCAGTCCAGCTGGATGGAGGTGTCATGAAAGCTACTAATCAGCACTTCAAACCCTCAGGCAGTTTCCTGCATGTCCTTCAAACTGGGAGCATAGGGTAAGGACAGGTAAACATACCCTGTCTTCATTTGGATACCAGACACCAACAGACACATTCGGCCCAGGCAAAAACTGCTTCACAGTTTGACTGATACACTCTTGCTAGTAGTGACATCAAAGAGGTGGATTTTCTCTCTGGAGGGGATGTTTCCCATGAAACAGCTAG
The DNA here is from genome assembly GCF_000699245.1 of Pterocles gutturalis. Lineage (NCBI taxonomy): Eukaryota > Metazoa > Chordata > Aves > Pterocliformes > Pteroclidae > Pterocles > Pterocles gutturalis. Next base: position 27,003 of record NW_010135683.1, read on the forward strand.
ACAGAGCACAATTTTCTTTTTATATTTTTAGTCCAACCTATTTCATGTTTTACATCTCCTTTTGTGTCACGGCTCGATTTGCCTGCTTCAGGCAAAAAAGGGTCTGACTGAAGAAACAGGAACCCACACAGCAGCCCCACCATGACAGAGACCTGCAGAGGCAGCTGTGGTAAGGGCAGCAAGCAGTGGGAAGGTGTGTGCATTCAAGAAAGCCCAGAGTTTTCTTCAGTTACTCTCCCTTGCAGCTTTGGGTAGCAATATTAAAATCAGAGAATGAGTGTTATATTTAAGGAAATGAAAGTCTGACTTGCTGAATTCATATCCCTGGGCAGTTTGGAGAGCAGGGTGAAGTCTAAGAACACCCAACAAAAGGAAAATCAAAACTGTTTCCTACAGTATTTGACAATGAAATGTTAAATACACAGTTCAGATCTCCATCAGTCATTACACTCACTTCAGCAGAACTACAGTGTTTCGTAAATGTAGTTTACTGTGATATACAACCTCCTAAATCAGATGTTTGTGATAGATGAAGCTCATTTCATTTTCTCATTTTAATTCTTTGTCATGTCACTTATTTTCTTCTTGTAAAGACTTTGTTTTGATTTAAACATATTTTCTGTACATTTAAAATCCTTTGACAAATATTTACACAAAAATGACATCAACAAACAAGAATACAGGGAGTCATCACCATTCTGTTCCCTCCTCTGTGAAACAGTACAAACAAGTCTGGCAGATATTCCCAGTGTCTTTTCATCTTTTTCATAAATGCTGCATTCAAACAGCAAACATAAATTGCAACACACCTCCAAAATTGAACTGGGGTGGAGAAAGGCCAGGAGAAGAGAGGGGGAAAGACAAGTGGTTAGAAAAAGTATTGAAAATGCAGTCATGGTTTTCTGAATTTCAAAACAAACTAAGGCTCACAGCCACTCTTCTTCGTGGGAGTCTCGGATATTGAACGTCTAATTATCTTAAAGCGTACACACGGCAATGTGGTAAGGCAATACTCGGTTTTTTGATTATCCCGAATTGGCATTGTAAATTAAAAAAATTAAACTGAATGGTTTGCTTAATAACGACTTGCACACAGATGAGTTCTTTAATGAACTGCATTATTTTTCTGTTCAAGTTCAATTTCACATAGTGTTCTTTAAAATAAATCTCATAGTGAGACAGATTTGGATTGTGTACACATGTATCCAGTGAGTAAAAGAGACCAAAAAGTCTTCTTGTGTGGACTAAGATATGGCAGACCAGATGTTATATGCTTGTTATCTTTAACAGCCTTCACTGTTCATTAATCTCCCCCTTTATTTTCAATATCTGACCAAGTACATAGAATCATAGAATGGTTTGAGTTGGAAGGGACCTTAAAGATCATCTAGTTCCAACCCCCCCTGCCATGGGCAGGGACACCCTCCACTAGAACAGGTTGTTCAAAGCCTCATCCAGCCTGACCTTGAACACCTCCAGGGATGGGGCATCCACAACTGCTCTGGGCAACCTGTTCCAGTGTCTCACCACCCTCACAGCAAAAAATTTATTTCTAATATCTTAACTAAATCTATATATTTTTTTCAGTTTTAAACCATTACCCCTCATTCTACCACTACACTCCCTGATAAATAGTGCCTCCCTATCTGGAGACTTTTTTATGTTTCTTTTTTGTTCAACAAATCTTAAAAATTCTGCTAATTCTTTAAACTTTTGTGAAACATTCACAGTTGTATTACTGAGCTGCACTAGTAATAGCCAGTCAAATATGAATTTCAGATGTCCCATACATTCATACTTTAGGATTTGCTTCTTCCAGTCCTAACTTCACATGTTCGAGAGTATAATTTCTTTCTTCCTTATTTTAGGTGTTTTTTTTGGTTTTTGTTTTGGTTTTTTTTTTTTTTGGGGGGGGGGTAGGTTTTTTGTTTGTTTGTTTTGTTGGTTGGTTGGTCGGTTGGGGTTTTTTTTGTAGCGTAGAAATCAGTTGTCCATGACCTGAAAGTAACTCCAAAAATTTCCATTAAAAAAACATAATGGCTACCTCCTCTAAGACTTTTTGTGTTTTTTCTTGATCTTTTGCCTAGATCCAAGAAAATAGCTGATTTATATTTAGAACTAAAGGGGGAAAAAAAGATAAAATTGAGTTTGCATTAAGCTAATATGGAAAGCTTACCTCCCTTGATGAAACTAAATCCTTGCTATAAAAATAACTGTCCAGGTAGCTGGTCAAAATAAGACCACAAATTGAGATATTTAAAATAAGAAAACGGCTCTCCTGCTCTTAAAATAATGATGGTTATTTACAGGGGGGAAAAAGGGGGTGGGGGCAAGGAAGAATCTGTTCATTTTTGACTTTTCTGAAATATTACTTATATTTTCTTATCTTGATAAAAAGGAGTTGACCATCCTCAAGCTATGGGGTTCTTCTATTAAATAGATTGTTCAAAGAAAATTGTTTCCTCTTCTGCTTGTGAGCCAGTTCTGCTCACTTGGAGAAGTGATATGTGTTTTGCTTTTTTGTTTCAATGAGCTTTGGATCAGGGTCTCAGACTATGGATTCATTACAGCAGGGAATACCCCATGACTTCTTTTTTCACTTGTGATGGCTCATGATAGTAATTTCTTTATTTCAAAAATAGTCTTTCTGGAAGAGATCACCTATAGCTCAGTCTTTGAACAAAAAACTTCACTGAAAATCCTTAAATTTAAGATTCTTCCTTCAGCACCATTGCCAGTTTAGGTCTGACCAGCACAGTATCAGCACTAACACTGTCAAACTGTTTATGTGGAGAAATAAAAGAAGACTTCTGCTGATTTCAGTCTTGCATGAGATTATTTGCTTTGGTGTAAAAAAAAAAAAAAAAATTAAACCTGCATTAAAAAGACATTTAAACCTTTAAAATAAATCTACTCTAGATAAACTGGTTCACTTGACCTATCCCATGAGTAAATGAACACACTTATGAACTTCAAATCTTCCCATGCCATGTCCCCAGAAGCAATTTGCAAACATTACCCCAGCCTGACAGAATGAATGAAGCCACCCAGAGTTAAATGCTCTTTGCTGGGTCTCCGTAAACATCATTGTTGTGTAAAACATCGTTTGCTTAGGACTATCTTGCTCTGCTTTCTGCCTTAATCTGCCCGTGTTCACAGCCAGTATTAGTGCCTGTCAGTCATCTTGCCAAGCTGTTTTGACTCCACAGGTTAAACGCTGATGCACAGTGAAGCTCCTTGTGCACAGGGTAGGCTAATCAATCCCCAGTGGAGAAAGCCCACCCTGCCTCTGTCCCTGTTTGAGAGCTCAGCAGTATGCTCAGAGGAAAAAGGAAGAGTTTGGGAAGAATAGATGAAGCCAGCAAAATTATGAAGAGGACCTTTTGTTTCCACCTCTGTATTCTTACTGAAAAAAAACTGAGATGTTTCTGATGGGAATCATAGGCATAAAATAAAAGATTGGTTTCACTGAAGGTCCACTGAGAGCTGTGCCAAGCAACAGACTCGCAGATGAATTGGGGAGGAATCTTTGTCACACAGCCTCAGAGCTGGTGCTGCCAAGAGCTCACCAGTTCCAAGGAGGAAGGGAGTGCATCTAATGAATATATACTGACCTTCTCAAGCAGGATCTTGCATGACTTTCTGTTAGCACTTTGTCTAAGAGAAAAAGTCCCTTGAAGCGTCTGCTTACTGCTTAATGTTATGTAATGGACAGGCTGTATACAAAATAAAACTTGTTCTCTACGGAATATAGTTTTACAGTAAAATAAATGGCTTTTTATTAAGAGATGCTCAAACAACTTCAGTTTTTAAGGCCTGAACAAAATTTCTAAGACTGGAAATCCCTTGTAATTTTGCCCTATTTTCTTTATGCCACAATCTCAGATGCCAGGTATGAACATGCAGAGAATTTTTTTTTATCCACACCAGTCCTCAGAATAGTGTAATTCAGAGTATGCACAGCCTGAGAAGTAGGCTGTGAAACAAGAGAAGGCTGCTCATGCCATGATGAAATGAGAAAAATACATGCTCATATAATTTCTCTTCTGCACAGTTGAGTTAGTTTCAGAGACAAGAAGTGACAAAGCTCTGACTTTACTGACTTTCCCCATAACCCCTTAGAGAGTCATAGAAATAAAAGAGCAGTCAGTCCCTGCCGTTTAGGTAGATGAACTAAGGCACCAAAGGCAAGTTAACTGGCATTAGAGGCAGTACCAGGATATTTTACAGCAGTGACCTGAAATGCTGTGTAGCAGTAAATGTGCAGTCACGTTCAAGCATGTTACTACTAATTATCAGAGCAATTAGAAAAAACATCATAAAACCTACTTTCCAAAGTAAATGAGACTTATTTGACTGAGTAGTTTGTTCCGGTTTCCACCCTTTTTCCCACCTTCCTCCAAAATTTTGAAACTCACTAGTGAATTTCAGTCACCTTTGGACAGAGTGGGGAAGCCCTCAGAGAAACTGAAGTACTGCAAGTTTCTGACTAACAAAAGATTCAGATGAGTGTCTTCAACAGAATGTTGATGTCCGTATCATTTGTTCAGCTATACTACCTAGCTAGAACCGATAAGAGACGGTGTCAGAGGAAATGAGGCTTCATAAAATCTCTGCTTACTGTAGAAATGGGTTTCTTCCCCAGTGAAGAATCTGGGAAAGTATCTTATTGGTAAAACCGATACAATTTTTTTTTTTTAAGTGTCTTTGTTTTCCCAGATCTCATGAACCAGATGATAATAATTACTGCCATTAATTCTTTCTGTTGTTTGCTAAAGATTATCTCCCAAAGTCACTCTTGCCCCTTCAAAGGCTGAAAGCTGTTATTATACCCAGTTATTCTTCTCTTGGCACTCTCTCTGTATGCAGTTAACAATGAATTAGGCTCTCATGTGAGGACAGATGGAAATGTAAACACAATGCTCCAATTAATGGAAGGGAAGGCTTCCAGAAAAAGTGCCAGCGAATTCACTGACTTTATCCATTTGGCTGTATTCAAAGTACAGTCTCCTATTTCCAGTTCAGAGGGCCTTTGTTTTATCAGCTAGAACAGTTTGAAAATAATCTCTCATCTTCTGATGCTCTAAAGCCACAGAAGTGGGTGTGGTCAGGTTCTTGACATTTCAGAAATAGGAAAGAAAAATAGGCTGTATATGAATATTATTATTATAAATATTTAAATGACAGTAAGTAAAAGATATAGAGTACAGACTTTAATCAGAGGTTAAATACATCTAACTGAAAGGAAGGAGAAATAACAGAAAATGTGAACAACTGTTTTATTCACAAAAAAAGAAAGGTTTCTACTTATACATACTACCAGCCTTTACTTTGTAAAAAACAAAACAAAAAAAAAAGCAATATGTGAACATATTATTATTTTAATTAAAACAAAAAGTTGCTTCAAATACATCTGACTGAACCAAAGGTCAGCCAACACTTAAAAACTCTGCAGGACAGTATACTATTTATGACTGTTCAGGTAATTCATCTATCATGCTTTATTTATGCCCACAACAGTTAATAACAAGTATGAATGCTCTGCAGCAACCAGTACTAAATGCAAGGTCCTAAGAGACAATGTCAGCAAGGGAATCAAATATGGCAGCCACTGCAATGAAGGCACTTTAAGAGGTGCAACTTTCAGAAGGCAGGAGAAACTACTCCCTTCTCTGGGATTTGATCAGTGGCCAACAGATATTTAAACTCTGTATACACATATATTTGCAGAGTCATCATTTTTTTAAGCTTTTCAATTATTTATGCCCTTCCATACCCTCACCTTTTCATTCCAATCATTAACCTCTCCTCCCTACTCTTCTCCACAAACTCACTCTTTTTCTTGGTCATGCTACTTCATTATTCCCTTGCTTACAAGGGATGCTGCATGTATACAGAAGTGGTGGAAAGCTGCCAGTGCTGTCAGAGCTGGGGGGAGCGCCTGTGCAGGCACACCAGGATGTTTGGTTGGTCCCTCTCATGGTTCTCCAGGGAAGCAGCCACCACCATCCTCACAGCTCTGGAAGCCAGTGAGGTGGGACCTTTGTGCTGGGGTCAACACAATGGCTTCAGTTTGCTGTTCTCATTTATTCTGCAGTGATGAAGCACGGGACCACCTGAAAGGGATCACCAGACAGCACCAGCTACAGCAGTTCCATACACTGTTATCCCTTTCCCTGTTTCCTGATCGTCCTTTTTGCTGTGTTGTACCTGTCTTCCACCCCACAGTTCCCTTCCAAATAAACAGCCTGTCCTTAATTTCTTTTTCCCCTTTCGTCACAGTTCTGCTGTCTCCATACCAAAATTTTACACTTCTGATACCGTTATCTTGGTCTCACGTGGTATTATTGATGTGACTAAGCACCACTGCCAAGCAAACCTCCACTCCCCAAAAGTCCCCTAACTTACCTCTCTGAAATTTGGCAATCACTCACACACTCCCCTTTAACCATCTGCAAAATCTAGCCACCCCACAGTGCTCTTGGTAACTTTTGTCAGCTTCTTGTTGTTATCATCACAGACAGCAGTTTCTTATATCATGTCCAGTAGCTTCTCATGCTCTGTTCAGTTATTTAGACCTCAGGTCATCACCTGTTCATTTGCTTGCAGCCTTAAAAGCATACATAGTCCTAAAGACAGATATCCACCAATGCCAATCAATACAGATAAAATCCTATCACCACATGGATCAAGAGAAGCTCAAAATATCTGTCCATTGTTGAAGCCTACAGTCTGATCATCTCTTCATCTGACAATGTTGCAAACAGGCACAAGAAAGAGGGAGAAGACATGGGTGAATCTAAATGACACCAAAGTACTAGCCTTGTATTGCTCAACAAAATGCAGTATCAGAAAGACTTCTCAAGATTTTCCAGAGCATTTATACTTCCACAGACAAGTTTTTTCCTAAAGAGGCAAAGGAGACATTTCTAGCCATTTGTGTCAGGGGTGATCTATATCAATCACCCCACAGGCTACAGTGCAGGGATCACAAGCTTCTAGTTTATTCAGGCTCTTTCCTGGATGAATATATAGGCCCATAAATGAGGCTATAACATGCAAAGAGCCTAGAAAAGACTTTTCAGTGCTTAATTCCAGGTGGCATCAGGTAGCTTGAACCTTTAGCACAAGGTAGATAAAAATATTTTCTCTCACATTTGTATCACCACAAGTTATTTCATACCCCAAGACACTTCCATTTTCCTCCTTATTTCTTCATCTTGTCCAAATTCACTGATAATAGCCCTGAAGAACAACTTAACATCACCACAACAAGCATTCAAGTTGGTTAGGAAGTGCAAGATCCCTTCTTATGCAAGCAAGGGTTACAAAAGTCAGCAGACTGAGACTTGACAGTTATAATTGCTACTTCTAGGCATCCTGCCAGTTCCCAAACCGTAGGTTATATTACATACTCTATACACAGCAACGAGAAGGAGGAATGGAAGAAGCCAAAACATAAGGATCAAGCCTTCAGCCTTGCCCAGGGAAGGTTGTTTTCTATCATCTTCAGGTGCTCCCAATTAGCATGGCTCATGAGGACAAGGCTGGCTCACTTGCATTCAGAAAGTAATTGAGGAAAATATATCACATCTGTTTTCAGAAAGGAAGACAAAAGTCAATGCTATTATAAGACTTCAACTCAGCTCAGAAGTGTTTTGGTTTTTGTTTTTTGTGGGGTTTTTTTGGTGAGCACAAGGAGACGAATTGTTGGGAGTTTGTGATCCTGTAAATGTTAAACTTAGCAAATTTCTGCCTCATCATGGTTTCAGCATGACAACCTGGGACCTCAGCAGATTGCAGAAGAAACTAAGATGTAGTTAACAGCTTTGACACCTGTTATTTCCACCTCACAGATGATAAGCCATTGCAGAAAGATCATAAGATGTGCCGAGATATCTGACATCAGTGAGTTGGAGGACTATTTGAACTAAACCTGAGCTTTATTCTTAAGTAGAAAAACATAATTTGTTCCCCTCCAAAAGCAAGAAACACATCAGAAAAGCTGTTACCTACTCTCCAATGTGAGAGAAATAGAGCAAGAGCGAGAAAGAAAAAACACAATATGAAAAATTGCTTTGCATGTAGTTCAGATCCTGTAAGATATCCTACCAAAAAAAAAAAAAAAAAGGGAAAAAAAACCCCTTAAGATTTCTCTACTAACTTATTTTATCTCTCACATTAGCCCAACTCGATTAACCCATGGATCTGCTGGTTTATTGCATCCTGAATATGCCAAAGAAGGTAAATTATGGTATGAGTGGTCTGATAATTGTTAAGTGATACAGCTGCTTCTTCTTCACTTGGCTAACTGAAGAAACAGCTTCTTTTTGTCTAACTCACAGTCAGTACTTCTACTCTCTTATCTCTGCTTAGTTTATAAAAATACACCTTGATGCTAGAACAGAAGTTACATTGTTACTGCAGAGAAATCAACAAATAAATTTTAAAATGGCCCAGATTTTAGACCAGTCTAAAGTGAGAATAGACCAGGCAGAACCAACAGAGCTTGAAAGAGAGCTGCAACCAATGGGTCAAACTGTAAAGGAAGACTTAAGAAACTGTGTAATAAGTTATTGTTATTTTGAAAGCAATATTTATTATTAATTATTCCTTTTTTTGCCCATGCATGAGGATTTGCAGGAATGGAAGATGTTAACTTTGTTTCACAGCTTCTGTCAGGCATTTTGGTGAGAGTCCCTTTCACCTCTGTTCGAGAGGTAACCCTGCCATGGATGTGCCTGTGGGATATGTGCCATGTGGCAGGGTAGAACATACCCGTTTTTTAGGCTGACAGTTTCTCACCTTTTACAAGTAGTAAATTAATCATGAGGGTTTAATTGGACTTGGCCATATGACTATGGCTATAGTTCCAGCCCTGGCAATAAAGAAATGACAGAACAATTCATTAGATACACTGCTGGTATTTAAGTCACAATGTTGAATTCAGTATCTTCCTGTTCTTATTATTCTAACAGCCGTTCGTGTCAGCAGTATCCAAGGATACCTATATTTGCATGGAATTATGAGCTTCATTTACTTTTTTTCATTCACCATCACACAGTGGGAAACTTATATTAAGCATAATCTACACTAAATTCTGCCACTCACAAGCATAACAGTTGTATGCACATTAATAATATGATTATGCATATATGTGTGAATATGCTCAGCCACAATATGCAGTCTCCTGGAGTGCTGTACAGCGGGAAGGCCTTGGCATAGCTAGTGCTTACATGGCTTATATGTGTTTTAGTGAATTTACCAAATTTAGGAAAAGCATCTTTTGAGCAGGAAGGCTGAGAGTGAGTGAAGCAGGTCAGTGGCAATGAGTGTCAGCAGAACACGTCACCTGTTTACACCAAGTTATTAGAACACCCGAGAACCAGATGTAGTTAAACCCAAGGAAAGGGCAGCACACTTCATTGCATAGGAGCAGAGGAGAGAATTATGCTACATTGACCAGCACCAAATTATCTCCCTCTACTACTGCCTCATCAATCCCGGTTGGGACTGAAACCCAGGCTGGAAAGTGAGATCACACCTATTTGTTTCTTCCTTGAACTGGAGAGGGAAGAATGCCTGTCTTGTCTGTACCACAAATCAGTTCAACGAAAAAAGCAAGCAGATTGAGGAATAACCTTACTGTAGGTTAAGAAGAGCAAAAATTATATTGCAAATTTTTTAGTTCATGGCACGCCTTCTCCCTACTTGTTTTACGCTGTTCTAGACTCACTGCCAGGCTCACTGCATTTCTGCATTTTCTTTAGACCCCTCTGTGTTTGCTCTGTATGTCACACAAATCCCAGACACTGGTGGACATCTCTCCCAGAGGTGGTACCAGGTGCTTAGGATCTCTGATGTAAGCTGTTTCCAACCCCAAACCCTCTTCTCTTTCTCCCCAGTAGGTCTTCTATCTCCTAGCAACTCTGCACTACTGACCTTCCAGAAACTCTTCCCTCCCTTCCCCATTTCTCAACCTGTCCAGTGCAGCCTGTGTCATACTTAGTGAACACTTCATGTGGGCATTATTCAAGACACCTACAGTCCCTAAGGTCTAGTGACCTATATATTCTATGGGTCTTTCATTCTGTCCTCATTGTCTGACCTCTGAAGGACACTGTCCTGTGAGTCCTGCAAACTGAAGCAGAGTGCTAACACTTCAGTCTTCTTTGACTCTCCCACACTGTCAGCTGTTAAGAATCATCTGGTGCACATCACCAGTGTCATCTTCTCAGCAGCCTTCTTCAGCTTCCACTGAATGTGCAACTAGTGCCTCCATACTTTCCCCCTGAAGAAGTTGCCCAGCTTCACCGTTCAAGAGAGCAAGTCCAGGAGGAGTTTCAGACACAAAAAAGTCTGCAGAGAGACAAGGGTAAGGTTTTGTGGATCATAAACACACCTTTTCCACCAAAGATTTATCTTTTTGAGACCATCCTAACTTTGCTTCTTTTCTTAATCTGTTATTGTGATTCATTTGTTTATTCAGGCTTGTTCCTCAAGAGTACTTTAGGGTCAAATAAGTGTTTTCTGGGATTCCTGTGTGCAACAGTTTCATTATAACATCAAAGACACATCAAGGTTAACTCTTTAGGAAGAAGTAACTCTTTGTGTGATATCCACCAGGGCATTGGATTCAGATACAGAAAATCTGAGGCCCCTTCATGAATGTGACTTAGATTTTTGCAAGATTTTTCGTGTACCTTTTTAAGACTAGGGTGCTGAAATTAGCTTAAAGTATTTGAAAACTGAAGAGAAAGTTTTGCAAAAGCTAAGTGGCATCATTCTCTAGATTTACCCATATTCTACAGAAGACAATTCTGTAGCAAAGTTTGACTTGAAATATTCTTTATCCAATTTGATGGGAAAGAATTAAAAAGAAGAAAAAAACAGCAAGCGTTACTGCTTTAACTGCATGCTATTAAATCGTAGTGAGTCAGATGAGAAGGCATTATATAACTTGACTGCAAGACTAGTTAATAGAAGAGAGATGTCTGATTCTTCCAGTCTTGTCAAAGCTGAAACAACCCAGATATTGTGAGGTCACCAAAGACAAGTATGTTAAATTCTTAAATCAGAAATATAAGTTAAATATCGTTAAAGCCCCACCACAAAATTACGTGTAAATCTCAGCTCAGAAAGTAATTAGGCTGCTGTGTAGGAGCTGCAAAGCTAATATCTTTTACCTCTTTTACTTCAACTGCAGAATAACCTAAATATTCTCCCTTTTGTATATCACTTTTTGTTAGACATTTTTTTCCCAGACTGAAAATACCATAGGAATATTTCCCAATAGTTCTTCAATTTCACTTAGGACTGTGGGCCATTTACATTGGATTCATTTGTTTTTACTTTTATACAGGATGTGTATGCATCAGAAACACAAAGTTAGTGACAAAACATCTGAGAAGTAATAAACTGCTGAACTTTCATTATCTGCTTTTAATTGCACATATGGTTTGTTGATAATGACTTCTTATTTCCTCCTGGCTGAAAGAAGTAGGATGGAAAAATATTTTCTGGCAGAATAATACACCTAAAAATTAGGACGGAAAGTAAAAGGAACCCACACGGATGTAGATCACCAAAACAAAGTTGAACTTCACTGATGACTGTTTAACTTAAACCAGAATTAATAGCAATCAGAAGGTGATTTGGGGATTCTAGTCAGACAGTGAAATATCTACCAGTCCTTTGAAACGGTTTATTGATGTGGTGGTATTCATTTCATGTGAATATTTGTAGTAAAAAACTTGTATTATTTTATAACCATTTCTAAGGGCCTCATTTTTGATTCTTGCTGATGGTGCATTTTTTTCCTTCTTTCACTACTTCCATGGATATACAAGCTGCTCTCCTTCCAGCTACAACAGAAATGTGAAACATCATTTGAAGAGCTCACATAACACTACTTGAAAAAAATATTTTTTTTAAACCGAAACAAATAAAAATAGACAACCACACATATATCATTTTTACCTACATACGGAGTCCATTTCTCCACTCTGCTCATTAGTTCCACTTTAAATGAGCTTGGAAAAGGACACTTTCTCTTTTTGGGGGGGAAAATTGCTGAGTACATACTGTATATGAAGATATCTTGTTTCAGCACTTGGGCTGCTTCAATTACAGTGTGATTTGTTGTGATTTAATGATTAGTCATCTTGTTTTATTCAGCCTTATCCTGTTACACAAACAGTAGACTCTGTCTTTGAAGGTACACATTCATTATAGGAACATTGTGAATTTAGGTATCAAGAAAATAGTGCCTACATAATCTCAGTGTGATATAACTGCTCTCTGAGTTTCACAAACCACATGAGAAGTGGTTGGGAAAGGCACGCAGTCCTTCCAGGTGCATTGTGGATCTTAAGATACAGGTTTTAGGTATTTTTGCAAGAGCGGTCCTAAGTGATTCTTGTCAAGACCAGCTCCTTCCATGTGTATGATAATGGTGGCATTGCTATCCATTTTAGAAACAGAAAATTGAGAAAGAAGGTTGAAAGTGTTGTAGAAGGCAGTGGTAACTCTGCTATTGATTTTACATGCAATCAGTGTTTCACTCACAGATGTTGGGTGCCTGGGAGACAGCCAGAAAAGAAACCATGCTAAAATGGTACCTTTATCTGGATCACATCCGTCTTTCAGGAGTCAGAAGAACAGTATAGAAATTTTCAACATGTTAAGAAAATCTCATTGCTTCAAAGTTTTATTTTCTTTAAGCTATCACTGTGAAGGAGAGACGATCTAGACCCACCTCTTTGCACCAGAAACATTCCTATCTAACTAATGTTTTAGGAGGCTGTCCTGGGTTAAGCCGAGAGAGAGTTAACTTTCTTTGTAATAGCTAGCAAGAGGCTGTGTTTTGTATTTGTGCTCAGAAGAAAGTTGATAAAAAGTGATGTTTATGCATCTTCCAAGGTCTTTGAGCTTCTCTGTCTGCCTGCAAACAGGAGAAGCTGGGAAGGAGCACAGCCCCAATTACAAGCCTAGGATTTGATTTTAGGTTCGGGATTGAGACCCAAAGTGGCCAATAATCTATTCCATAGCATACACATCATGCCCAGTATACAGGTGAGGACCCTCTGGAAGATCGGCCCTTTTTTGTTCCGGGTCCCCTTTTGCTTCGGATCATCTTGCTCCAGGTGGTCCCTCTCCAAAGGTCTTCCCCCCTCCACCCCAGTCAGCTCTTGGACTGGGACACTCGGACTGTTATCTCTGTTCCATGAGTGTGGTTTCGGGAATCTCCCTGCTCCAGGATCATTGTTCGGGCACAGGCTGAGCCTTGGTCATCGGGTGGGGGGGGCAATATCACTCTGTATCACTCATTTGTATATTTGTATATAGTATTATTTTCAATATTATTGTACTTTAGTTGTTAAATTGTCCTTATCTCAACCCACAAGTCCTTTTTTCCCTTTACCCCTTTAATTCTCTCCCCCATCCTCGTGTGGAGAAATAGTGAGCAAATGGATGTGTGGGTTGGCCCCCAGCCAAGGTTAAACCCATCACAGAGGTTTAGAGAAAACTCTCACATTTCTCTTCCTTTTTGTTTTTGTTGTTTTTATCTTGAATCCTGAATTGTACTGTTCCAATGTTAGAGATGAGTCATAATTTCGCCAATTTTCAACATATTATGATCAGCAGGATGCATATGTGTTTCTGAACAACGTTATGTTTTCAGCAACTTTTTAACTATTACAATCTGCTATATATACTTATTTTATTAATTACCCAGTTTTCATGCCTTCACTTATATTTGTAAGGAGCTGGATTGGTTATCTAAGTCGGCTATCAACTTAGGCTGTCAGACCCTTGTATCCAAATAAAATCATACTTGCTTAGGTCTTGTGGCTGTGAATCAAGTTAAACAGACACTACAGATGCTTACAGACTTACAAACTAAGATCTAATTAGTCTCTTCCTGAAAAGGCCATAAACACCAGGATAAGGTTAAGGTCTCCACTGGTGTGTAAGTCTACAATCAGTCAAAATAATATTGATCTTTAATTAGATCTTTAAAGTGACACTCTGCTATGGGTGTTAAGCTCTAAAATCTTTGATACAGGGCACATCAAGTTGTTGTAAGACATCACCCAGTGAAGGAAGAAATAAAGTCTGTAGCAAAGCAACATACCTCAAGATCACTACTCTGCCTGAAGTTCACATCAGTGCAGCCGTAGTGGCGTTCTACAGAAAGCAATTCCCTGCAACATTCGGACAGCAAGCGGCTACAATGATTCACTTAGTCCTCTGGGTAACCTTCATTGATACAGCTGTGATGTGCAGTTTAAGTGTTCTTGCTATTGAAACCCTCCATCCTAACTATAGACAGTAAATTACTCTTCCATCATTGCTGCGTGCAGTCGTATATTTTACTGATGAGCAAAGTTGCAATTACAATCTCGTATAAAAGGTGAGTCACAACCAGAATAAACTACCACTTCACAGTCAACTGACAAGGATATAAGTGTATGAATTTGATTTCTGAATTTTATTTAGAGAAACAGGAAAATTTGCTTTTCTAAAATCACTCTCAGATTTTCTTCTTTTAGTAGCCAACAAGAGTAACTGTTGTTTTAAAAGCTGAAAGTAAGAAGTTGAAAATGACCATCTGACATTTTAATGAGACCTGTTCCTATTCTGGCGGAGTTTTGTCCTGTCTCCTTCAAAATTGATGAGAGTCAAAGCTAAGAAATACGACAAGTATCATGAAAGGTATTTAATAGATCAAGAAGCAGTGAATGTGTAGACTTTCCCCCAGATTTTAGGAAAGAAGAGAAAGGTGTAAGGTTGCAGGTAGGCAGACTGAAGCAGAAAAATACAAGCACACTGGTCTCCAAGGAGATCTAGAGAAAGAATGAAAAGAAGGATTGGAACAGGAAATTAGTGAGTTGAGTGGTGAGAGAGGTTTTCCAAAAATCAGACCAGGCTGTCAGTGAGAGAAGTTGAGGAAACGGGGAGAAATAAAGTTGATAAGAGATTGTGGTGGTATAGTTTTTTTCTTCCTTTCTTAAAAGAATAGTGTTATATTGGGCCTCTTCTGTTTTTATCAACAGATACTGTGTGATGTACCTACCAAAAAAAGCTGAAAACAGAAAGCTAAAAGGTAAAGGTCACTTGGTGCTGGAGATAACAGCAGAAAGGTGGGAGACAGGTTCACTGACAGGAGCCAGCTCTTCCATGCAGAGCACCACAGTCATTTCTCCTGATTATCCTTTGGGTGTCAAACTGAATGGCAGAATGACAGGTTGCCCCCACGACCTTAAGGCATTGAGTAAGCAGTGACATCACTTAAGAGTGAAGCACCAAATAAAAAAATGGGGAAACTAGAATTTCTGTGTAAACATGTATCTTTAGACAAGTCCTCAGTTCACTGTCGCACCCACCAATGAACCCCATGGAAGAAGGCTCTAGAGGACACAGACAAAGGCAAGGTTCATGTAAAACTTGGGAAAGACTGCAGGGAGTGATTGACTACGCCTGTCACAAAGAATCAAAGGGGACTGGAGGATGGCTTTTGTTCTGGATGGCCTTTATTATGGATAAACATCTGTATTAGCTGAGCAGATCAGCCACCAGTATCAGCTGAATATATCAACCTAATGTGTAGCTGTTTGTCCCTGAGTTAGTCAAAAGAGTTTAAATGCCTTCCTGTGAGCATATTACACAGACCAGCAGTGAAATTCGTGTTTCATGTGAGTCAGAATTGCTACACATTTCTAAATGTAGTTTGTACTTGCATTGTGCTGTAAGTGCATTGCTGTGTCACCCTGCTAAATCGATATCTCATGTAGTTTCAAACAAATTCAAACAAGTAAATTTTGTATGATGTATTAAACCCTTTATGAGTGGAATTTCTAAAAGAAACTGGAGACTAATGAACTGCAACACACTGTGTGCCCTGTTCAGTCCTTTCTTTCCTGAGTACCATCACTGGGACATTTTGATAGTGTTTCTAATCTTTTGCTCTGCATAATCACTCAAGCATCACACTCTATCCTTTAGCTCAGTAGCTACAACTGAAGTATCCATGGGAAACTACTAATTTTCAAAGTGCTTTACTACTTAACTCATCAGGACTAGGACTTTAATTCTTTCTTTGTCGTAGAAGTTTTCTTCTTCTCGCATAAATTTCTTTGCAGGCCTAGCAGATTCTGGTTTTCCTTTAAAAGTAGATAGAAGTTCTAGTTTTGGGTGTGTTGAGTCCGGCTGAGGTGGAGTTATTTTCCCCATAGCAGCCCTCCTAATGCTGTGTGTTGTATTGGCAGCTAGAAAGGTGTTGAAGACACACCAGTGTTTTGGCTACTGCTGAGCAGCACTCACACAGTATCACGGCTGTCTCCTCAACAACGCCACCATCGGCTCAGGGCCCCAGGGGTGGGCAGGATCTTGGGAGGGGACAGAGCCAGGACAGCTGACCCAAATTGGCCAAGGGGATATTCCATACCATGTGACACCTGCTCAGCAGTAAAAGCTAAAGGAAAGGAGGAGGGTGGCATTTGTTAGTATGACATTTGTCTCTCAGAACAACTACTACACATATCAAAGCCCTACTTCCCTGGAAGTGGCCGGACATCACTTGCTGATGGGAAGCAGAGAATAAAATCTTTGTTTTCCTTTGATTCCACACACAAGACCTTGGGTTTTTGCTTTATTAAACTGCCTTTGTCTTTACCCACGAGTTTTTTTCATCTTGTTTTCTTCTCCCTTGTTCTGCCAAGGAGGGAAGAGACAGAGCAGCTTGGTGGGCCCCTGGTGTCCAGCCAAAGTTAACCCACCCCACTGGGGAACCTATTTTTTAGTTATTCATTTTCTATATTGTCCTTCTCTCAACATCAGTTTGGTCTGATTTTTCCTCGGTAGTTTACAAGTAAACAGTATGAGTGTGCAAGTAGAAAGCT
The DNA here is from genome assembly GCF_000699245.1 of Pterocles gutturalis. Lineage (NCBI taxonomy): Eukaryota > Metazoa > Chordata > Aves > Pterocliformes > Pteroclidae > Pterocles > Pterocles gutturalis. The sequence goes on from NW_010135683.1 coordinate 43,907, forward strand.
TCAATATCCACCTGCTACCAGCCTTCTTCTGTGTATATTTAAGAGTCAGTCTTATTTTTGTCCCATTTCACCGGATCCATATCAATTGCGCTTCTGGATATGTTGCAAGACCAAAGGCTAGCCTCATAGAATGTACAGGATATGCACTTGGGAGACTATGGAATTTCATTAATAGTGTAGAAATATTTTCTGTATATATTCCTATATTAGCTCTGTAAGTTTCCAACACAGTTCAATGGACTTAAAAACATGTATTTGTCCCTATTGTGGTTTCCTTGTTCTCACAGAGTACAAATAACATATTCCTATAATTTAGAGTGGAAGTCTGCCCTCAGCCCCCTCCCCAGACAATTTCTTTGTTTTTCTGTCTTTAGTGCCAAAAAGCTTCAGTTATCCAGAATGGTAATAAGGTGTTTTAATTTCATGTTAAAATAAAATTACTTTTATAATTTTGTTCTGGCATTCAAGGAATATTACAATATTAAAATTTTAAAATCTGTTAATTAGAATGAGTTAATAGGAATGTTACAATTTCTGACTCTAAAAAAAATTAAAAGTAATCTAATGAGAATAAATTCGTAGTACTGTCTAATTTCGAGTTTTCTGCAATCTTTGACAAGAAAAGGAGTCACTAGAAATACATGCACTCAAATACTGTTTAATTTTTTTTGAAATACTGTTTAATTTTATTGGTATGCCTCTGGAAGGATGTCAAAATACTTTAAATTAATGAAAGGTATCATTACCTCTACAGAGGAATGGACATATCAAACAGGCATTTCTAGTGGCAGAAAGTACCCTGGTTATCCACCTCCTTCGTGTTTTTTCCCATTTTACCTTTCTGTCTTCCCATTCTCCCATGCGGAATAGTCAGGTATCTGATAGCCCTTGGTTCTTTGCCTACTGATATGAGTGGTATAATTCCCCTTCTCTTCATTGGTGAAAGATCAGATACTTTTACATGTTGTCGAGGTCAAGCAGAAAAACTATCCAGCAAAAACAAAAAAGCATTTCTGAGGTGAGACTGAAATGATACACAGCTGACCTGGTTTGTTCTACATATATTTCCAGAGGCCTTAGGACTCACTTCTCTGATAAAGGTCAGTGTGAAGCTTATCTGAGAAGTAAGCTGAGAAAGGGGAAATGAAAAAAAAAAAAAAGAAAAAAAAAAGAAAAAAAAGGCTACTGACTATTTCTGAATACTTGAATAGTAAGACAGATACCAAAATTGCTTACCCAGCCCCTAATACATCAAAAAGGGTGTTTCAAAGCAAGTAAGGTCCTCAGAAGTACTGCAAAAACTGGTAGACATAGGCCAGTCTCCCCATGGGTGAGAAAAGCTCACGGAAGACAACAGTGTTCATTTTTCTTGTCCTGATCTAGGGAGAGTAGGATTAGAACTACCACACACCAAAGAAACACTTGTAGTTGCACTGCAGCTCCATGGCAGTGGTGGGCGAATGCTCACAAGGATGACTCCTGGCTTGTTTCTCAGGCTAGCTTCTATGAATCCTTTAAATCTAGTTTCTAGGAAAGGATGAAGGAGATAAAGATGCCAGCTGGTTATACTGAATGACATATGCTATTTCTGCTTATGCTGTCAGTTTGAGTGGGTTTGGGGCAGGCCATCTGCATGAAAACAAAGATCGTTCATGGTGAGCATGTGTAACCAGCATATATGTCACTCCCATATTGCCTAAAGGACTGGCAGGACTAAGGACTGACTAACTGACTTTTGACAAATGAAGGAAATAACAGTTGCATGAAATATGAAGATATTAAAGACCTAGGAAGATTAATTTACTTCACTAAAAAGAACTGCAATGCCATGGATTTCAGTAGACTAAGTTGAATGATGACTTATAAGTTTAGAATACAAACTTAGGTATTTTGCTTATGATCAGAAACTTAGAGGATAATATGAGTTTAAAAACTATCTATGGCTTATGGCCTGTAGCAGGTTCACAGTGTGTGGAAGACATTGGGATTAAAAGTCTGAAACTAACATCACAGTTCACAACAAGAAAAAAGAAATGTACATCCACCTGAGTCAATTCCAAGCCCCCATCTTCAAGGAATAGGTCACTGGCATCCCTCCCTGTTGCATGCAGGTGCTTGATAAACTAAGTGAGGAATAATCTGAGGACATTTTCCATCAGCTGGACTAGAAAGCCATTTTGTTCCTGTGTATTGTCTACTTGTGCAGTATGCAGATGCTGTTTCCTCTGCCTCCTTCTTCTGACAGTTTCTTCTTATTTTCCTTTCCCTTATGTCAGTTCCAGGTGCCACTGGCTAAAGCTGAACCGACCAGTAGGCTTACTTGCTTAGCTTTGTCGAAACTCCGGTGCCTTCCCTGCACATGTGCTAAATGCCATTTTAGTACAAGATCATGTGTTGCTGTGAGCAGAAATGTAGATTCACTTCTCTTTGCTTTAATATCACCATTTCACAGCAAAATTCTTCTTCTCTTTCTCTTTTGGCCTCTGCTTTTTCTGCTGCACTCAAAGAACAAAACTTATTGTGGGTATCGCTTTGTTTCTTTCCCTGACTGCTAATTTATTATTTTCACAGACCAGGAGCAGACATCTGAAATGAAATGGTAAACAGTGAAAACATTTTTACTACAGCTGAGAGGCTTTTCTGCATTGGATGAGCTTAGGCTGTAGCAATCTCAAATACTAAATAATAGATTCTGGAGGTTACTAAAGGCATAAGAAAGCAGCTTCTCAAATCTTCAAAAGAAATTACATTCACTGAGGTCATCTCTAATTCTGCTGTCATTACCTCAAACTGATCACCATACTACTGCTATAGTTCTCTCTAACATATTGTTAAAAAAAAAAAAAAAAAGGGAAAAGCAAAAAAGGAAAATCATATGCAGTGGCTCGAAAAAAGGTAAAGAGGAAAGTATGTGTTCCAGAACACATACACTAACAATATACATGGGTATCATTGACAGTATTTTAAAATTGAGACAAAGGTTTGTACTAGAAAACAATAACAAACATTATTTAATCTTTAATCTTTTATCTCATCAATTCATGAAAATTAGAAATATTTAATCTGTAAAAATATTTTTGTTAAAGTCTGAAAATTACTTGAGAGTTGTATCACACCATTTGAAAATCCTCTTCTAGAATTAAAAGAAACATTATTATGTCAACAGCTACTACATAAATATTCAGATGGGATTTTTGTGGTTTTTTTGCAAAAGTCATAAGCCTAAAGATCAAGAAAGATCTGTTCCCAAGAGTTACCCAAAGTCAGTATGACCTTAGGTTTTGTTTCTTAAAAACTTCCATTTTCACTTCTTTAATTACAAGATTAAGTTATTTTCAAAAACTACTCCTTAGACAAGGAGGAATTGCATGTGCTTAAAATATACAGTTATTATTGTCACTAATGTAGCTCAGGAGTGGTACCCACTTATACAGGGAAGCTGACTATGATCATATTAAATCAATATATTTTTCACTTGATTATTCTTCCATGTTTGTCATATAAATTGGAAGGAGGAAAATAATTTTCTCTGTTGGAGCATAAAACAAATTAGACATAATGGCACATAAAAAGCAAACCATAATCATCCTCTTGAAAACTAATGCATTTTACAGGATATGTAGCCATTAAGGCAGTCACAACATTTTAAACCTACTGCAGTTCAACACGCCCACAATCTATTCACTTTCTGATGGCAGCATTTTGTGAAGCTGGCACTGATAATTAAATAAATGGTATGGTGGAAATCCTAAACTCATCTTGCATGGCAATGTGCCAGATTTTTCCTCCTTTCTCTTCAATATTTCACTGAACAGTTTTTATTCACTCTGTAGTCTTTTGATGGCATTTCCTTTAGAAACTGGGAGCATTTTTATTTTTTGTTCTGAACACACTGTTAACAGATGAACTTAGGAATAGTCTATGGAAGGGGTAGGCATTATAATGTAGTTTATCATGACCAAAGGGACCGTGTGGCAAAGCTGAGAGTGACCAATATAAGCTGCTAAGGTTGAATGCCAATGAAACCATTGCTTCATACCATCCTTCTTAGAAATACTCATTCTGTTTGATCAATCCACGAAAAAATATTGGAAAGCCTTTTCCTGACAGCTTCTTACAGCTTTCCAGCTTCATTTAAACAGTTTAAGGTCAAAAGTTTTTTTTTTTCTTTCCCTCACTGACCTGACAGTACCAAAGGGCACACTTCACATTGTCTCTAGACATATCAGGATAGCTCTTAGCCACCGCAAGCGACAACTCATTCAGCTGATGACACACTGGGAGCACATAAGAGTTTTCTATTACTGATCACTCTGCAAAAGCAAAGGTAAAGCTCTGCTTCTGGAAAGACCACGGTCAGCTTTAAGCCCTGGAGCTCTCAGATTCATTTTCACTTCTTAAGCCCGAGCCCAAGTGATTTGCAAAATAAGCGATGTAAGTAAACTTGCCTCCAAGAGCAGAAACTGAGCACCACTGGAATTCTTCCACTTAAAGTCAGAAGAGTCACATTGCACTGCAAGTGACCAGATACGAAGTGTTAGATTAAAACTCTTACATTTCAGAAGCTGTAGAGAGTCTCTGTGGTTATGGTTTTAGTGTCTGAAAATCCCTGTCTTTTTAAGAGTTTAAGTACTGTACGCTGACTTCAGTGGAATCTGCATTTGACTCTCGGGACATTATTCTCTACACACAACTCTCTTCTAGTGAGCGGGTGGAGAATTCCTCCAAGAGAAGATCCACCTAAAGTAAGGAAGAAGGAGGGAGAAACAGCCAGATAAAAAGGTAGCTTAGCTGTGATGGTGTGTGTGTGCTACTGTAAAGAAGCTACACTTGAACACACACACACAAAAATAAAATTGTCACACTGGAGCAGACATAACACATGATCTACGCACAGTAAAGGACAAGGAAATTTAAGCTGAAGTAGAAATCCTTAGTCAAATACTCTAGTTTCAGCGCACTGGGAGTAGGATACCAGCAAAGAAGGGTTCCAAAATCAATCTGATATTATGGTTAACAAGTATTTGTCATGTTATTTAGTTCAAAGGTGATCACCTGCATACAAAGAGATGTGACAGAACCTCTGCCGGTGGTGCAGAAGGCTCAGACTCTCTATATGGGATTCTGATAATCTCCTTATCTGATGAGAGACACAGAGAAAATCCTTCAAGTCTGAATAAAAAGGAAATTCAGAAATATGAAGGTAAAGTCCTCTCTATCTTTCCCAATCTCAACTCAGTAAAACTTTATTTGATAAAGAAGATTTTGTTTTTCTCTTACAAAGGAGCTGGAACTGTGGGGTTTTTTTTGTTTCCTGGTAAACTTACAGTGAAATGTCAAGGCAAAATCAGCCTTTTCCAGGAGGTAAAATCCACAGCTCATATTGAGGAAAAGATTAAAGATGACAATGTAAAACTCACCAACGACTTTGACTCAAGCCTCAGTAATGATTGACTGTGAATTTTTTCCTCTTCTGGTGTTACTGAATCACCAAGGTGTAAGCTGAATATTTTGAATAAAAGGTTTCACTTCTTCTGTTACTAGGATGAACATTAAAGGTATAAAATGTTTAAAGGCACCTGGTGATGGGTGTTGAGAGGATTCAGTCTAGGATGAGTAACCTGTAGGCTACACATTGCCAACAGTTTTACAGGTTTTTTACAGTCTGCTGGCCATTTTGAATAATCTACCATGAATGTTTTCATCCTGATCTTCCTTGCACACACAGAGAGAGGAAACACACTCACAATAGGGCTATAATGGCAGGGCTGCAACCGAATGTTCTGTCACTGGGGTTATTTCCAGGTGCATATGTTGGGCACCCACAGTGGTGCGTGCCTGAGCTGCAGCTCATGAAGCCTGAAGGTTGGCTCAGCCAGCAGGTCCTTGTTGTGACTATTTGCCGAGCACCCCAGGGCCATGAGGATGCTCCAAAAAACTGGTTGGTCATCTGCACAGGACTGCCTGGGTGCCAGCACTTCTCCCAGTGGAAATTTGGTCTCAAAGATCAATTCAGTCACAATTTCAGCCCCTCAGATTTAAGTGCTTTTGGTAGAAAAATGGCTTGCAAGCACAGCTATTACCGAAAAAAAAAAAAATGTTTCTTGAAGATGTTCTGTGAGCAATTTCTCAGAAGGAAGAAGACTGATAAACCTGGCAGTGAATCTGTCACTGCAAAACAGAAGGAATATTCTCCCTGATATATTTTCTCATTAAGAATTGCCCATTTTTGATAAATCAACACTTACAATTTTCTGCAGTTATTGGGCTACAAATTTTTATTTAGTTGCACTTCTCTATTTTGTACTTGGATCAGCCTAAAACATGTTCAAGGGTTGCCTTTGTTTAACTATTTTAACCAACCATTGCCAGCAGTGTCCAGAACACTAGTTACTCTTCTGCAAAGACAGCTCTGCTATAGCCCAGTCCCCACACTGCACTTAAACATGAATAGGGGACAACAGGGTGTTTTACAATGCATTCTACCTAATTCTTTGCTGTGTTTTCTAGTGTCTCTTCCTTCTGTTTTTTCAGTCTAACAAAGGAGATATTCAGGTGGTGCAGTCCTGCTCCCAAGCCCCAGCACTGCTGGCCTGCACCCTGGAACCACAAGAATCATCTTTGTTTTCCTAACACAGCAGCAACACACTGTGATTTCTGCTTTGCTTTCAGAAGAGATGTGTTTGAAGAGGTTATTCAACTGGAGATGTATTAAGCTCAAAATCCTCATACAGCTTGAAATACCAGGTTTTCTTTATAGCTGCACATTTTCTTTGTAGTCAGCTTAGTTCCTTTAGGATGAGCGCTGCAATAGCATAATTAACTTGCATTTCCTGAGAAAAAATCTTCAATTAAATGGGAGAGAAATGGTCCTAGACGCTCTCTGTACGGTCAGCAGAGGGACAGTCACCTCCAGACCACACTTCAATATTGATCCTAAAATCTGTCAGAGCTTTACTAAAAAAGCATTGTGAGACTGCTCTCCCAAATTCAGTGCTGAAAACCAGGGTAGGCAAAGCTGGGCAGCAGTGAAACAAGATTTCAAACATTATGCGTGCCATTCAGGAAGAAAATTTTAAAAAAATCTACCCAACTGACAAGTGGTATTGCCAGATAGAGGAAAGCAAGTTTCGTTTCCAGAATAGACTTGCCTCTAGACAAAGGAAGACAAAGAAAACACAACTGAGTCATAAGAATGCTAAACGTTTGTACGAAAAATTTATTCCAGGTCAGGCTTAGACAGTGGAGGAAAATCAGCCCTGTGAAGTTTTGAGCTCTCTTTCATCACATCTTATTTTTATCACTGGCCTGAGCTACAGCCAAATGCCCAGCATTTCAAAAACAAAGATGTGGGTGAGTATATGACCACATTTCTATTGACCTGCACCCTATTTAAGCTTCATGCTCTTTATGCCAGCTGCAGAAATATTGGCAATACTTGATCCATTACAAACATCACCAGGATGAAGCCACATTTTAACAAATATCCGAAGGCAGTCTATGTGTAGTCTGCACAACAGTATTTTTTATCCTTTGCCTGGACTACTAAAATATGTGTGACCAAATCACAGTCTAACAGTAGTAATATATGCCAGTTTATCAGTTGTCACACATCAACAGAGTCCTACCGACTTCATTCAATCTCCCTTTGCAGACAAACCTCAGAAAAACAACTGACACATTGTTTCAAAGCCTGAGAGACATCCGAAAACGGTGTATGATATTAACCTAGTTATCCTGTATGCCGAGCAGGGAAGAAAGCCACAGCTTTGCAGAAGGATGACACTGCCTGATCAGAAGTGGCTGGTGCTCAGTGTTGGTTCAGTTCGGCCTCAGGAGCTGACCCAGGGACCCTTCCTTACGGAGGAGTCTGTGAGCAGAGACATGGTCCTGGAGAGCCCACATGCAGAGTAGGTGTATGTGTCTAGACATGCCTCAAGAGAGGGCACAGGAAAAGGCATGCCATGGGCTTATTTCTGAGCAGGTCAGATCAGAAAGATCAGAAGTCTCTGTTTCACGGAAAGAGAATTGAATAAATAAGGAGCTTTGCCGCTGCCATCAGTGGAATTGCATTTCATGCAGAATTTTGTCACATCTCTTGCCACAAGAAGTATGTGCTCACAGTAACAGCAGCCTTTCCAGCCCCCCTGCCTGTAAATTACTTCTGTCTTTTGTAAACACAGGTAAACAAGGGACATACCAGGGGGCCCTGACGTAGAAGTGCCTGGAGCAAGAACTGCTAGAACATTGAAACTGTGTGTAAAAGACAGCTCAAAGGTTGCCCCAAAACCAAACTCATTTTATAGGTAGCTATAAAACCCTCAACATCTAGATTAAAAGGAGATGGGTGGGAAAACATAACGTCACTTTCAGAAGTCCAAATGCAGTTTTTGTGTTGTCTCCCTCTGGATATGCAGCTACCCATACCTGCATGCAGTCCGGTCCTGTACAGATTAACCTTCAGCCAAATTGTTTCTGTATTTCTCATATGACTTTGCTGTTAAAAAGGCACCAGCAATCACACTAGTGCTGTTGGACAGTGTTCACCTAACTCAGAAAAGAACCAGGCTCATTCTGCCTATGTATTGCTAGATTAGATGGAAAGATACACTAGGGATATGATACACTGAGATTTGACTTCTCCATTTTTTCTTGCAACAGGAGCAAGAACATACTTAAAACTTTACGTTGTAATAGAAATATAAATAAGGTCACTGTCATTTAAAGTAACAGAGGTTTATTTTCTTTTCTTTTTCTTTTTTTTTTTTTTAATCTCCCTTAGGATAACCAGATAAGCTAATTTATACTACAAAATTGCTTGCTAAGACATAAACACCTGGAAATAGCAGGATATTCTTTAGCTGAACAGCTATGCAAGACAGTAAAAACCTGGTGCAATCTCCAGAAAAAACATTTGCTGGGAGTTTCTTTTGCTTTGTTGTGTTCTATTGCATATTCCCCAAAATAACTTCGGTCTAAATTGTTTTTAAAGATATATACCTAGCAACACAAGAACCGGAAGAATAAGAATGGTCTTGTTCTGTTTTTTAAATATTTACATTGCCTTCTGAGCTATAATAGCATGCATATTTTATTGGGTCTGTTGTATTATTTTGACACAACTGTTTAATAAAGCCTCTTCAAGGGAGTCAGTTTACTTCTTCATTGTTTTATTGCTTTGATTTCAGGAGGTGAGACAAAAATGAAGACAGACATTTGTGGACTTTGGGGTTTTTTTATGAACAGTACACGTTACTTCAAGGCAGTCCAGTGTCACATGGGCAGACTTGAACAGCATCTTATTTTTCTGAAACCTTCTGTTTCAGACTCTGTCTGAATGAGACTCTTGGTTGTCTTGGAGCAAATGGTGCCAATTCTTTCTTGCAGTGGTGAAAAAAATAAGGATCTTGAGTATGAATCCAGCCTTTGTGGTATATAATTTCTTGCTGAAATCATTAACCTGGCTCTGGGACTTTCCTCTACAGCTTCTATCTTCCTGAGTAGTTTGACTTTACAGAAACTGCCTATTTGAGGAAGGGTTGCTGCATTTTCTCCCCTGTTTGCATTCCACATCTAATGCCTGGATGTATCACAAGAACAGGAGGATTAAGGCACACTTAGTGCTGTCTTTAACACCCCGATTCCTTCAAAACCAGGAATATGTTTACATTTTTGTTCCCTTGACACATTTTCTTCGGTTTTTAGACATATACTTCATGACTGTTTTCTGAATCTGTTGTTCTGATATTCTCATCACAACTTTAAAGCTGGATAATTTAGGGGATTTGAGGGTAGGTTTTTTATTGGATTTGTTGTGGTGGTTTTTCCTGTGCTGCTGCAAATTACATTGAATTGAGGTAAAAATCAAGCACTCTTCTACAGAGGTCTAATTAAGCTCATTTTAAAATCTACATAATGTGACAGCTACTGACCCCACATGGAGAAATGATACTCCCCAGTTGTGTCACCTTATTATAGTTACTGTGTAGTAATAGCTTCCTTACATACCATAAGCATAAAAGACTTTGTGCATCAGCTAAATCTTTTTGTGTCAATGACATAATGTGGGTAGAGTGTTGCTCCATCTGTTCAAGACAAAAATGTACCTGCACTGAGCATATTCACATTTATTTGTGTCTATGCAACAACCTCTTTCAATTAAGCACAATACTCAAAGGAACAGCAAAATGCAACAACTGGAACAACATTCAAAATGCAAAGGTAATAGATGCTTTACAGCTATCTACATTCAGGATTACAAAGGAGATTTTCAAGTCTGAAATTTTCTTATAAGATCTAAGGAATAACACAACTTTTGGTGTGAGCACTGATGTCAGAAATCAGATAGGATTCACTCTAGTGAGATTCAGAAAGTATTTCTGGGTACAAAGGGACTTTTTTCCACAAGACACTGATAGACCTTTAAGTATATTATCAAAATATATATGTATATTTAATGTTAGGAACAGCATTTAAAATCAGCTTAGCTTGGACATATCTTCAGATACAATTGATCATCTTAAGCCCTAAGCAGAAACTTGGGAAATTAGGCATCATAAAGCATGCAAATTTAAGGATCTTTTGAATGTACAGATCTTTCTCATCCCTGTCATGGTTCAACCCCAGCCAGCATAAGTACCACACAGCTGCTTGCTCACTCCAACAGAGTGGGATGGGGGAGACAATCAGAAGAGTAAAACCGAAAACTCATGCGTTGAGCCAAAGACAGCTTAAGAAGTAAAGCAAAAGCCATGCACTCAAGCAAAGCAAAACAACAAATTCATTCACGACTTCTCATCGGCAGGCACGTGTTCAGCCCAGGAAAGCAGGGCTTCATCATGCATAATGATTACCTGGGAAGACAAATGCCGTCACTTCAAAGGTTCCCCCTTCATTCTTCTTTCCCCAGTTCTATATGGTGAGCATGACATCATGTGCTATGGGATATCTCTTTGGTCTGTTGGGGTCAGCTGTCCCAGCTGTGTGCCCTCCCACTTCTTGTGCACCCCCAGACCACTTGCTGGTGGAGAGGTGTGAGAAGCAGAAAAGTCATTGACTCTGTGCAAGCACTGCTCACCAGTAACTGAAACATCCATGTTTAACCAGCACTGTTTTCAGCACAAAGCCAAAACATAGCTCCATACTAGCTACTATGAAGCAAATTAACTGTAACACAGACAAAACCAGCACAACCTCAAAGCTCAGAGCCAGAGATTTTCTCATACAAAAGAAAAAAGTCTTTGGGAACACAGATCTGTAAATAAAGAATGAACAGAACAAACACAAAAACTAGGGAGGTAAAACAACTAATAAGCTTTTTCTAGTATATTAATGAGTGTTTTCAAATAAGCCTTGGGTGACATGTTGCTGCAAAACATTGGGCCATGGGGTCTGGACAGGGTCAATTCCAAAGGGAAGTCTGTCCCCAGTGACCCCATCCCTGGTGCAGAGCTCAGAGCCCAGAAGAAGAAATGCCTGTATTCTGTCTGCAACAGTGCATGTACACAAACAGAGCTGATTTGTTGACATAATTCCTAATTTCTATGTAACTATTTTCCCTTTCATGGCTGAAGACAACCTGGTAGGATAGGGTTTTCTTTTTCCTTGGTATGACATGACAATAAGGAGGAGCACTGCCTTCCTTTGTGATACTATAACCAGTTGAACTTGACCTCTTAATGTACTAAACCAGAAAAAAAAATACAAAAAATCAAAAATTATGCAAGGTTTTCAGGTAATTCTTTGCCTGAT